>NC_056743.1:1553582643-1553890143 GCF_019279795.1 Protopterus annectens
TAAGTACTGTGTTTTACAGTCTGCATAGAAATTAATTTCTATATCAAAATTCAAAGTCGGATGTGAAAAGGTATTTTTCAATTTTTCAATGAGAACTTCTATCTACAAAGGGTTGGCGTGGCTATGGGCACAGCCTGTGCAAATAGCTACGCCAACCTAGTACTAGTGGCATGGGAAATGAGTCATCTATTGCAAGGTAATGAATACCAAAGTAAGATTCTATGGTATACACGTTTTGTAGATGATGCATTTTTGTTGTGGGATGGTACTATTGAAGAATTGGAACAACTGATTGAACATCTACATAGTACCACCGATTTTCTAAGATTTACATATGAATATTCCTATGAGACCATTGATTTTTTGGATGTTAAGCTATGTAAACCAAGTAATAAACACATTACCACTTATGTATATAGAAAACCTAGTTGCAGAAACAGCATCCTACGCAAGACAAGTATGCACCCAGGGCATGTAAGCAAAAATGCCATTAAGGGACAATTTATGAGAGCTAGCCATCTACACAATACAGCTGAAGGCCTAGATACAGCAATATTAGCATTAAAAGAAGAGTTCAAAGAAAGAGGTTACAGTGATAAAGATATTAGGAACAGTATTAGGTATGTGTCACAGGAAAGGAAAGAAAAAGCCAAACCCTATTTCCCTGGCACTATTAGAAAATAATACATATAAGAATGATTCTAACATGATTAGGTTTCCAGTGACCTATTCCAGTAACATCAGGAGATTCTGCTCAATTTTTGAAAAAAAACTGGAACATCCTAAGGTCAATCAGTGAACTGGATGGGATTATTGATGATAGACCACATTTTTGTTTTCGTAACAAGAAATCTCTTAAAAGACAACTTTGTTATAAAACAAGGAACAGCAGATGCTTAATAAAATCTCAAAGAATTGGCACATTTCCATGCAGGAACTGCATGGCATGTAGCTATCTGTATAGTAAATCTACATTTTCACACCCCACTTTAAATTTTGATATAGAAATTAATTTCTTTGCAGACTGTAAAACACAGTACTTAGTTTACTTCAGTTTTTGTACTAAATGTTTCATTTTGTACATAGGGAAAACCAAAAGATGCCTCAAAGAACATGTATTAGAACATCTAAGAGATATAACTAACAATAAGGATGCTAATGCTCTTGCACTATTAGCTCCACACCGGAAGTATACCCCTCACTAGTGAGATCTGACCACAAACTAATCTCCCTGGATATACATATCCCACCTTCACCCCCAGCACAAAAGACCACAGTGAAAAACTTCTCAAAAGCAGACTTCACTCTTCTTAAGACTGAGATGGTATCCTTTAAGCCCACTGTGCCAGTGGATACCACATCCCACAATGCCGAATCCTTCACAAATGCTTTCTATAGACATCTCCAAGAATGCATGGATCATGCAATCCCAAATAAATCCAAGTCCCTCTCCACCAAAGGCAAGCGTCCTGTCTGGTGGACCTCAGCCATTAACAAATTGTATAACAAAAGAAGGAAGCTACTGCACGTCAGAGCAAAATCCCATGAAGGGAAGACATCTCTGATCAACATTAGCAGAAAACTATGTTCTCTCATAAAAACATCCAAGGCCAACTTTGAGAGAAAAATCGCTAAGGACACTAAAGATAACCACAAAGCCTTCTTCAGCTATGTTAGAAACCTGGGCAGAAACCCTCAGATATGCTCAGAGTTAGTTCACAATAACAAAAAATACACTGAACCCACAGATATTGCCAACATTCTGGCTGACAGGTTCAGTGCAAATTTCTCCCCTCCCTCACCCCCAAAAGAAGAAATACTTATCCCAGCTGAATGCAATCTCCCTGTCATCTCAGATGTCCAAGTGAGAACCACCCTAAACAAAGCTAAAAACACAGCATCAATGGGACCTGACGGTATCCCGGGTTGCGTGTTACGTGAACTCCAAGAGGAGCTAAACCCACACATAAAAATGCTATTTAACCTTAGCCTTACTTCAGGATATGTACCTGAACAGTGGCGTACAGCAACAGTGGTCCCACTCCACAAAGGGGGTACCTCTACAGACCCTGGAAACTACCGCCCCATAAGCTTAACCAGCCTGGTCTGCAAAGCTATGGAAAGAATCATTATGGAACTCATAAATAGAGACATAGGGGACCTACAGACACTTGACCCCACCCAGTTCGGCTTTGTAAAGGGCAGATCCTGCCTTTTGAACCTGGTTGACTTTTTCGAAACAGTCACTAGAGCCATTGATGAGGGCAAAGCAGTACATACAGCCTACCTGGACTTGGCTAAGGCCTTCGACACAATACCCCACTCAGGCATCATAGATAAGCTCAACAGCTTAAATGTAAACCCTTATGTCACTAGATGGGTTGCAAACTGGCTAAAGGACAGAACCCATAAAGTTAAAATCACTGGAGCAATGTCAGACTCAAAGCCAGTCACAAGTGGTGTCCCACAGGGATCTGTCCTGGGACCCCTCTTGTTCGGCATTTATTTCTCAGATGTTAAAGCAAACATGGGAGGGTTGTGACCGACAAAGTTCGCAGATGACTGCAAACTAGGCACCATAGTCGATACACCAGTGGACACATACATCTTACAAAAAGGCCTCACAGAAACGGACAACTGGTGCCGGAGTCACGGCCTTAAACTAAATGCCAAAAAATGTATAGTCATCCCCTTTGGGAAAAACAAAGTACCCACAAATTATCACATAGACAGCAACCCACTGAGTACGGAAAAAGTAATCAGAGACCTAGGGACCCAAGTCGACAGCGACCTCTCATTTGACACCCACGTTGCCAAAGTGGTTAGAAAAACATTCTACCTTGCACACCTCATCATGAAGGGATTCACATCCAGATCCAGGGATGTCATTGTATCCCTATACTCCTCCCTCATCAGACCCATGATTGAGTACAATGCCCCATTTGGTATGTACCTCACCCGGCATTTGCAACAGTTGGACAGACCACAAAAGTACCCTACCAAGAGGATCAAGGGTCTCCAACATATGTCTTATTCTGCCAGACTAAAGAAACTTCAGCTCTATTCAGTAGCATACTGCCTGCTCAGAGGTGATCTCTGCCTGACGTACAAAGCCATGTCCAATCAGGATCTGATGGACATGCTCCACCTCAAAAAATCCAAATCCATCAGGACCACGAGAGCTAAAGACTTAAACCTCGGCACAAGTATGAATAGGACATGCTGGAGGGATAGAGTCATAACCCAGAGGCTTCCCATGCTTTGGAACAAGATCCCAGTTCGTATTAGGCAGAGCCCCTCACTGACTCTCTTCAAGAGAAATCTTGATGAGTGGATGGGAGATTGTAAGTTTACCCCAGGGGTCACATCTGTGTCACTGCTAGACAGGGGCACAGTAAACTAATTCTATTATATAAGGGGACCTTCATTGTGTCATTACTAGACAGAGGCACAGTATTCTAATTTTATTCTGTACATTTTTGTACCATTTCATGGGGTGGCAAAAGCCACATCACTATGGCTAGGCTTACAAATGCCCCAGGGCAGATAGCCTAGTACTATACCATGAAACTATGAAACTATGAAACATGTGTTAACTGAGGACACGCAACATATATTTAATTTTATGGTGCTAAAGATTATTGAACAAAACATTAGAGGGGTGATATAAACAACAGAGTAGAAGAAATAGAGCAGAAATGGATACTACAACTACAGGCAGATAAACCACCAGGGCTAAATGGTGTAGTTTCACTGAAACCCTTCCTGAAAACTAGGTCTCGGAAACATTGAATTTATTGGTTTAATTATATGACACATTTTTTATTACTATTTTTTGTATACTGCTTTAAAGCTTAGAATTTTTTAATTATTAATTAATGATGTCATATAGGATGTGGTATTTGATTGGTCAGTATTAATTTAAATTTAGTTGTTTTATTTGTATAAATGGAGTCTGAAGAAGCGATTAGTTGTAAATCGTGAAAGCGCTTACTCTTATGTGTTTTATTAAAACTATTTGAATTCACCAAGCCGTGGTCAGTTCATTGCCTTATTTTTACATGTATTATATTGTTAATATATGCCAGTGGCTAAATATATAGCCATTGGCATAAAATAAATGTACAAAAATGTAAAAATAACATTATTTTTTCTCGCACTATCACAAAGTGTAAAGCGTAGGGCAGCGGCGCACAAACAGGATGTTAAGAAAAATAGAAAAAAAGAAATTAAAACTGCAATGTAACACATATCATGATTTCCCCATAATAGTCAATGGCAGGCATGTTACACCACACCATGGTGCAAGGGTTGCTAAGGGACTGTGTTAGTGTTATGCGCGGTTTCTAGGAATTAGTAGGCAATCTAATGCAAATGAGAGGAGTTATACTGAATCACAGATTCCCCCCTGGTGTAAGGATGCACCTCACAGTGTAGTGTTATAACACTGAGGTATGACCATGAGATAAAGATGACATCAAGAGCGGGGTGTGTCATCTTTGCTGTAAGCACATTGGAGCAATGCCAATCCGGTTTGCCTGTAGCTAAGAAAAGCTAAAGGGAAGGGGTGTGTTTAACTGGCTTTAGCTTTGCCTAGCTGAGAGCACACAAGGTAACCAAGTATGCATGTGAACGGAGATTAAAACGCACTTAAACTCAATAAACGGGGTTGCACGGCGCGCACCAGAGCTGAAACAGGAAGAATATATGAAAAAAATAAGGAAATGCTGCAGCAGGGAAATTGGAGTATAAATGATTAATTAACACCTCGGAACCCATAGTGGGCCATTGACAACAGCTAACAAGGCTGCTAGCAGCTACCCACAGAACAGGAAAGGGGAGGGCCTGTACTGCAAAGAAAACAGTAAAGTGTCACAGCAGAACAAAGTAGAATTGCATTATATCAGCTACATAACACACTTTGAAACACACGACTGGGTAGGGAAAGTACAAGACAATAAAGCTGGCAGGTGGATGCATGCCTGACAATGGGAGGGGATCTAGGTTTAAAAGGGAATTAAAGGGCAACAGATGAATCAAGTCAGGCAAGCATAACTCCACACTTCAGCCCCCACACTTGCAGTAATTAATGTAAAACCCATAAGTAAGATACCTTGCAGCTGGAACTGCTCACACACGGCCAATTACATCAGCAGCATCTATAGCACAAGAGTATAAAGAGTGAAAGCACCTCACACACACACACTTGTGTTTTCCCATACACACTGCACCATTGGTGTATACAAATGGGGAAGCTTTAATATGTACATGTTAGGTGCTGCCATTGCTCTGATCCACCAGCATGTGATGGAGACTGAAGGTGGTGAGGAGGATGATGCTGACAACCACCGCAGGCACCAGAGGAGGCGAAGAGTGTTCAGACCCAGGGTAACCTACCAGGGGCTACATAATCTGGAGCTAGTAGAGCATTATAGGTTGGACAGGGATGCCTTACAGCAACTTGTGGAGCTGTGCTGGCCACACCTCAGAGCCAGAACAAACAGAGGGGAAACCATCTTAGTGGATACCAAGGTATGTGTAAGCTTGAGAGTACTAGCCACAGGTACCTTTCAAAGGCCAACTGGGGATATCATGGGGATCTCACAGGCATCAGCATCCAGGGTACTCCACCAGTTCCTGGGTGCCATGTTACCACATGCCAATGAGCACATATACTTCCCCCAAATGCAGGAGGAGTTGGCCAGCAATATGTGTCTCTTCCACCGTGTGGCAGAATATCCAGAGGTACCGGGTGCAATAGACTGCATGCGCACACACATCAAGTCACCACCTGGTGAGCAGGGTAGTCGCTACATAAACCGCAAGGGATACCCCTCCATCAACTGCCAGGTCATGTGCAATGCCCAGGGCATTATCATGGATGTGTGTGCTGGCAGCCCTGGAAGCTATCACGACTCCCACATCTGGCATGCCTCACAGCTGTATCAGGCATTTGCCAGGGGGACATCCCATATGGCCATCTGGTGGGGGATGCTGGCTATGCACTGGAACCATGGATGATGACACCCATCAGAAATGCACACATACCCATGCAAGAATGCCATAATGAGGCACAAATACAAACCAGAATCATCATAGAACGTGTGTTTAGGATGCTCAAATCACGGTTCCGTTGCTTGGACATATCCAGTGGAGCCTTGCAGTACTCTCCAGCCACATGTGCCCACATCTTCATAGTATGTGCCATGCTACACAATATGATCCTGTGGAAACAGCTGCAGCAGAGACAGAATGGTGAAGGCCCTCACAGCCCACTACCATTGCCAAGGGCCCCACAGGCACAGAGGGACTCAGACCACAAGCTCCCTAAGCCAGCCCCTGTAGGCAGACGGAGGCGTGCCCAGTATGCCCATGCCTCGGCAAGGGGGGAACGTATAGCACACACACTGGCAGTGTAGGCACCTAGGGACTGACACATTTCTCCACCTGCACACACAGCAAAAATGGATGGCACACACCCAAGACTACCTGTAAATTGTCATGTACAGGCAGTCTACTGTGTGCATCCAACATAGGCAGCCCACAACTATTGCACACACAACTGCTATTGGCACAAGGTAAGTCAACACCTGAACAGTAAATTAAGCTATCAGCATGTACTGCTACTGTATGTATAGGTTCATAGGTTCATAGGTAGGTACCAGGTTAGCTGTCCGAGGGCATTCATAAGCCTAGCCAGAATGTGTCAGCATTTGCCATGCCAGTGATTAATTAACTGTCCCTCTGTCAAGCAGAGCCAATGGTGGGATCCCTAGGGTGTATCTACCATTCCTCATCCACTCTTCAAGGTTTCTCTTGAAGAGTGCTAGTGAGAGGCTCTGTATAATGTAATTAGGGATGTTGTTCCAAAGCATGGGGAGTCTCTGTGACACGAATCTGTCCCTCCAGCATGTTATAGTTATTGTTGTGGCAAGGTTTAGCTTACTAGAGCTCGTGGCTCACTGTGACATGGATTTCCTTAGGTGGAGCATATCCATTGTCTGAGTTGGACATGGCTTTGTAGGCCAGCAGAGATTATCTCTGAGTAAATGTGATGCCACTGAGTACAGCTGGAGTTTATTCAGTCTGGCTGCATAGGACATATGTTTGAGGCCAGTAATCCTCTTTGCGAGGTACTCTTGTGGTCTTTCCAGCTGTTGGAAGTGTCTTCTGAGGTACATCCCAAATGGGGTATTATACTCTATGATGGGCCTGATGAGTGACGAGTAACAGGGCACTATAATCTGAGTATGTCTAGATGCAAACCCTTTAGTAATTAGATGGCCTACATAGAAGGATGTCCTAACTACTTTGGTGATATGATTGTCAAAGGAGAGATTACTATCTACCTTAGTCCCCAGATCTCTTATTAACTCATCTGTATTAAGGGGGCTGCCACCTTTGTGGTAATTTTTGGGTGTTTCGTTTTCCAAAACAGAATGACTATGCATTTTGTGGCATTTAGCTTGAGGCCATGACTCTGACACCCTGTGTCGGTCTCCATGAGGCCCTTTTGAAGGATGTCTGTGTCAGCTGGACTGTCAATTATGGCTCCCAGTTTGCAGTCATTGGCAAACTTGGTCTGCCATAGTCCACCTCTGTTTGCCTGTACCTCTGAGAAGTATATGCCAAACAGTAGGGGTCTCAGGACTGAGCCCTGTGAGACACCAGTTGTGACTGGTTAAGAGTTGGACCTGGAGGCCACTAGTCTTACCATGTGGGCTCTGTCTGTAAGCCAGTAGGCAACCCATCCTGTGACATAGGGGTTTATGTTCAGGCTGGTGAGTTAATCAATAATATCTGCGTGGGGAATGGTGTCGAAAGCCTTGACGAGGTCCAGGTAGGATGTGTGAACCACCTCTCCCCTCATCTATCACCTGGGTGACTGTCTGTAAGACGTCAACCAGGTTCAGTAGGCATGATGTGCCCTCAACCAAGAAAACCTGGGTTGGGTCAAGTGTTTGGAGGTTACCAATGTCTTTGTTAATGAGTTCCATGATGATGCTCTCCATAGCCTTGCAGACCAGGCTAGTCAGGCTTATGGGGCAGTAGTTACTATGGTCAGTTGTGGCTCCTCCTTTGTGCAGTGGAATAACCATTGCTATGTGCCATTCTATGGGCATGTAGCCTGTGGAAAGGCTGAGGTTGAAAAGCTTATTTAGGTGGGGGGTTAGTTTGTCTTGTAGTGTTTGCAAGACACAGCCTGGGACACCATCTGGCCCCAGTGATGCTGTGTTTTGCCTTTTGAGAGGGCTATTTTCACCTATGCGTCTGTGATGTCTGGGATACTGTACTTTTCATGTATTGTATGCCCTTTAGGGGGTGATATAGGGGTGAAGTTTGCACTGAATGTATCTGCAAGATTGTTGGCGATATCAGTAGGTTCAGTTTATTTTGTGCTATATTGCACCGGCACAGCACAAATCTGTGAGTTACCACTTAGATTCTTGACATAGCCAAAGAAGGCTTTGTGATTATCTGTCTAATCCTTGGCTATTTCCCTTTTGAAGTTAGCCTTGGATGTTTACATGAGAGACCATTGTTTCTT
The DNA here is from genome assembly GCF_019279795.1 of Protopterus annectens. Lineage (NCBI taxonomy): Eukaryota > Metazoa > Chordata > Ceratodontiformes > Protopteridae > Protopterus > Protopterus annectens. Next base: position 1,553,591,192 of record NC_056743.1, read on the forward strand.
ACTAATAGTGGTCAGGAATGTCCTTCCTTCTTGGGATTTTCTTTTATTTCTGGACTACTGTCCTCCTTCTGTTGTATAGCCTCTTTATTGCAGGGATCCACTAGACTGGTGTCCTTGTCTTGGAGGAGTGAGTTTTGGTCTACCAGGGATGGCATGATCCATACATCCTTGTAGGTGCTCATAGAGTGCATTTGTAAATCTCTCTGTATCTTGGCCAGTGTTTTCCCTTAGTGTGGGGGCTGTAAAACTCCCCGCCTCTGTCTTTATTAGTGTGACGTTAGCTGCAGGAAAGGTTTTCACTGTGGTTCCCTTGGGTGGGGGAGATGGTGGGGTGTGGACATCCACAGTGAATAGTTTATGGTCAGATCTAATCAGTGACGGGTTTACCTCTGCTGTGTTGCACCTGTCGCTCATGTTGGTGATTACCAGGTCTAGTATGTTTCCACCTCTGGTTGGGGAGTTTACCATCTGATCCAGGGCATTTGAGTTGATAAATTCCAGGAAACGCTGGGCCTGGAATTAAGTACTCGAGTAGTTTTCCCAGTTAATGGTAGGGTAGTTGAAATTGTCCAATATCAGGGTATTCAGTAGGACTGTCATGCTTTCCACTGTCTCCAGGAAGGTGGAGTGGTGGTCCTGGGTCATGGAGGGTGATCTGTAGCAGGCCACAATTAGCATTGCAGTTTTAGCTGATGTTAGCTGCACATGGATGATCTCAGAGGTATCATGCTGCCCCACTAACCTGGAGGTGTAGGTATCCTTGATTAATATAGATACACCCACTCCATTTCTGTGCCAGTCCTTGTTCTGTGGCAGAAATGTGTGGTATGAGTTGTAGTCCGGTAGTGCTGGGGTGATCTCAGGAGCCTTAAAACAGGTTTCAGTTACTGCAGAGATGTTGACGTCCATACAGAGGAGTGCTGTGAGTACGTGCATGTTGTGATTTCAACTCCTGGCGTTGAGTAGCATAACCCTCATTGTTTTACTTTTTTGTGCTGTTTACGGAGGTGGGTTTCACCTTTGAGCCTTGCCTAAAAAAGGCACTATGGGGGCAGAAAGAGCCTTGGCCAGTATTCAAAAGCCTAAGGGCAACAGGTGCAAGCTGGTATGGTATTGTTGCATGCATGTTTCCTGTCTATATTTGTTTCTCACCTTTCCTGTAGGTAACCTACTGGTAAGCAATAAAAAGCCTTAAACTGATAGAAGCCTTCTAGCGTCCAAGAGAGACTTTTGGAGTGAATAAGCATCAGTGTTCTGCATGTTCCTGCTGTACTGAACAGTTTTCTGCCTACATGCTGATTACTCACTGTATATTGTGATCTGAAAGCTCTGTTTATTCACATATTGTATTTCATTGACAGCCTGCACCTTAGATGTTCACAGGTAGGTACTAGGTTATCCACCCAAGGGCATTTAGAAGCATAGTTACAGTGTGTTGGCTTTCTCCACCCCATTGATCAATTAACTGAGCCTCTGTCAAGCATAGCCAATGAAGTGATTCTAGGCAGAGGTGCCGGAAGCTGTTGAATACTGGGGGGGGGTTGGAGGGTGATAGGGGCACTTAGTGATCTAAACAGGGCATGTTAATGTGAAAACTCCACACCATTCAATTTCCCCGACAGGTTTTGCAGCTGTAAAACTGGGGGGGGGGGGGGGCTGGCTGTATGGTTCTGGCACACATGATCCCAGGGGTGTATATTCTGTTACCCATTCACCTGTCAAGGTTTCTCTTGAAGAGTGTCAGTGAGGGGCTATGTCTAATGTAGTTGGGAATTTTATATTATATTCTCCCCTTTAATTTCCTATGTTATTATTTCAAGAGTACATGAAGCTCAGTGGGTTTGCATGCCACTGCCCTTTGCTTAGCCTAGCTTACACATAGAAATCATCTAAACAGAAAAATAGGCAGAAGCAACGTTAATGTCAATAGTGTATTGGTTAGAGCATTTGCATAGTATCTATGCATTTGCGTTTCAAATCCCAATAAAGTCAGAGACGTTTTTTATGTTAAAAAGTATACCTTAACCACAGTTTGCATATTTAGGTTGTAATCTTTAGTTTAATAAACATTTGAAGCACCCATATAAACCCATGCGTGCCCAAGAGTAAAGTCAACAGAGATTGTGATGTTATGTAAGTACATAGTGAGATGTTACTACACTTAAGTATATATATCCTGAGTAGTTAGCGGATGTGACCGTGTTTGCGCACACAGGTTATACGCTTTTAATTTTCATTTAACTGTGTTTAACTGCCACCTTAATGTCGCACAATCCCTTTTAAACATGCTTACAACTGCTTAAAAGAGCCGTATTCTGGCCTAAAAAAAGTTAAACCATCTCAGGTCTTGAACCCTAGACCATGCACACCATAGTCACTGGACTTACCACTAAGCCATCTGAGATGTATACATGTTTCATGGGTTTTAGAATACACCTTTTACTACAGGCATTCCACAGTACTGACAACAAATGGGACAGTCACTTTGTGTACATATGTACAGTACATTGTAATGTACTGTAGTTTGTGAATCAACATATACAAGTCTACTTATGTATAACTGTTAAAAATTAATACTATATATATATATATATATATATATATATATATATATATATATATATATATATATATATATATATATATACATGTCAGTGATGTGTGCACATAGATATATATATATATATATATATATATATATATATATATATATATATATATATATATATCTACAGACACATCTATAGCCATATATATAAACATCTATGAATACACTTTGTGACACAGAAGCAATCCAAAGGAATTGAAGTGTACACAAAACACATGCAGCTCTGGTATTATAACAATTAATATTAACTTAATTCACCATAAAAGGGATGGTTGTTGTGTATGTGGAGTTTGCAGTGGGGGAGGAATGATGGGTAATGAAATTATGAATCAAGGAGAGTCTGGCTTGGATGTTCAATAAGTGAACTGGAGGTGTATACATGGAGTATGGAGACAATAAAAAAAGGACACAAAACCAGAACCATGCTCATCCCTAATACACTCTTTCAGGTCACATTGCAACACATAATTCCACAAACATATGAACATTAACATGTATTATACATATGTACACCGACTGTCACATTTGTTTTCAGTAATGAGGAATGCTTGTAGTAAAAGGTATATTCTAAAAAACATAACTTTTGCACATATCTCAGATGCCTTAGTGGTAAAGTCAATGACTGTGGTGTTCATGGTACTGGGTTCAAGGGCTGTTTATTTTTTATGAAGGCCAGAATAAGGGCTGTTAGATACAGGTGAGTAAGGCACTTTTAAGCAGTTTTAAGCGGGTTTGTGTAGGTTTGCATGACGGTAAGCGGTGCTTAAACACGGTTAAACAGATAAGCACTTCACAGGTGTAACCTTTGCTTACCGTCACTCAGAACATGGGCAAACTAGCTTACAACTGCTTAAATGTGCATTAATCACCCTTTCCCTAGCAGTGCCTGCTCTGAGAAGTAAAATAATAACCACTTCCAGGATTAGAGCCCACAACCATGTATACCATCCTCAGAGTAACCTACCACTAAGCTACCTGAGATGTACCTATGTCAGTTGTGTTTTCAGACAGATTAAAATACAAAAGGGAAGATTGTGTGAAAATAGGACAAACTGCCATGTACCCAATGAAAGGTGTATGCTATATATATATATATATATATATATATATATATATATATATATATATATATTATATATACAGATGTAAATATATATGTATATATATATATATATATATATATATATATATAGATACATGTCGATATATAGAGATATACATATATACAGATATTTAGATAGGTTCAAAACATCTACACATCTATGGAGGTACATATAAACGTATGCAATAATATATATTACTGGTGCATAAAGATGTATATATATATATATATATATATATATATATATATATATATATATATACATATACATACATACACGTGTGTATACAGCATCTGAAATGTTCAAATCTGAGTATAACATGGACCATAGCAATCAAACATTCTGCACCCCCCCCCCCAAACAATATGAACATAACATATGAAGAGTATATGCCAATACACTATTACAAGTATGTCATATGGACATGAGCCAAATAGGGTTAGTCACCAACATAACTACAATGACTGCAAATATCCATGACGGAAATACACAGACATATTTTATTTAGCAAACCTTTATTACATTCCGATGTATGGCCAAAAGGATTCAAGGACTAACATTACCTGCATGCAATACAGGAAGTATTTAACAGTGCCTTAAGGAATCAGCCTGCAGTTAGTATAGTATTAGTCCACTAAGGGTAGGTGTTCACATAGGGAAAGAACCCCCACACACATATAGAATATGTATAAAAGCAGTGTCTACACACCTGCATCTGCTATGTACACCCACCAACTTCTCCCCCACACCCAAACTAATTACAACAATATATACTGTCATACCATTACCAATTATTCACCCACTGTACAACATCTGCTGAAACCTTGACATACATGGACAGTCACACTAACATGGGCCTATGTGAAATAGTTGCTGTTATGCAATGGAACAGCTGCTGATGTTACAGGGTTTGTTTGAACAAATCTTGTTTCAGAGGGTTGAAAAGTAATTACACCAGGAAGTGTTACCAATTACTGATTATCAGCACAGTATGATACACATTAACACCAAACTAAAGATGTCTGGTGAGCACACTGTACACCCCCTAACATTATATGCATAGCCATACAGTCTTGAGCTGGTCATACAACCTGGACAGACTGAAACATATGCAGAAGTATTCGGTACAGACAAACCCTGCACAAGTAGCAATGTTCAGAAATATAACAGCAGTACTCACATGTAGACCAAAACTTCTAGACATTCCACACAATATAGTTGAGTTTGTCTCCATACACAAAGTCGAATATAAAAATGCAAACCAAGTACTGAAAAATATACTCCCAATTGGAGTACTCAATTGTACTCCACTGTTGCCATGGTATTGGCTAATGGAGTAGCATGTAATTAACTACTTTGAAACACCAATTGGTGATCAGGATAGCACATGGTACTGATCTCTAACTATAAAAGGATGGCTTGTCACATATTCAAACCATCTGTATATACCTGCAGAACATAACAAAATACCCCAAAAAGAAATAAAACAAAGACTGAAATAAATAAAATGCTACTCAATAACACCTCCAATTACCAATAAGGTATGTAGAAATTGTAGTGTGTCTGTGTATGTAGTACCTGTTCTGTAATAATTACAGTGTAATCAAAGCATATAGTGGAAATAGCTATCTTGTAGTAATGTATTGGTGAGCAGTAGTTATGCCTGCAGTATCCTATGTGTGTACTGCTGTAGGTCACAAGGCAAACTCCTCATACACCACAAGGGATGATATATTTGAGCTTGGAATTCATTAATTGTTCTCCAGCCACTGTCTGTGTCAGGGTTGGTCCAACAAGTATGTGCTATAACAGGGGATAATATATGTTGATATATTGTAACAGTAGACATATGTATGGGTGTAGTAGTGAGCTGAACATGTCAAAGGTGGGCTTACTTTGCAAATATGATTTGCATTGTAGGATAATGTGCCAATAACTGTGTAATGTACAGTATCCTAGGAAGATCTGTCTCATCTGTATTCCATTTTACATAGCATTTGTGTTATGTTATGCAAACATTAGTTATGTCTGTTGGCAATTACAATACTCAATAACAGGATACATATGAATTATATGCATCTGACAATTTAACAACATGATAGCAATGACAATTGAAAGAGCTAGGTAACTATCCATGCACATAAGACATGTAATATCCACCTCTCTAGTATCGTTTGCAAGCAGTAACAGCTGTGCATGTGTACATGTTATGAAAATGTGTTGTGACCCTTGTTACAGGGCTGGGCCAAATGGCTATGTGCACACCTACATAGAGTGGATATTGAGAGTAGAGACCAACTGGTTGAACGTTCATGTTTGCGTAGCCTAACCTCTCATTGCCAGCCTAACAGCTGCTTCCAAATACTGTATGTAAGGTTGTGCACAGTACTGCTAATGAAACAAGTTGCATATAATCTTTAACTCCAATGTACCATCTGCAGTAGGAGTGTAAGATGTAGGAGAATGCTGCTCATGTGTAATAGCTGCTTCATAGGTGATGGCTTACACTATCTGATTATATCCTGATCATGTTGATAGTGGCAGCAGAGTCTATTGATACTTGACTGTGTTTGGGGAGTGGGTGTCCGTGCCCAACAGGCCTCATGGTTCTGGTGGATATGTGTGTATATACCCAGAAAAGGATACAGACCTGTTGACACTTGCATCATCTGTAATCAACTATCAGGATGTGATGTGCTCCTCAGATGAGGATTGCTGCTAAAGTTAGCTACTATGTTTCTGTAATAGCCAGTGTTTTCACATCCATAACTCAAATATGTACTTGTGAGCATCACTGTTTAAAACATCTTCATAAGCAATAAGTAAACTAAATACAGTACTTGGTACTTGTAGTACTGAATGCTTATACAGGCATGTCCACTAGTCAGCTACTGGTGTTTACTAATGTCAGCTTTGTGTATGTGGCCATCCTGGGGGAATGTAATCTCTATGTCATGTACACTGCCAAACCCACCTAACACCACACCCCACACATTGTCTGGGATGCAGCTACAGAGGCAAGCTGGAAGGCAGTCCAGTCTACAGCCATGACTGGACTGGACAGTCATGTGGTGTAGGTTAACACATTCATCTCATCACCACACTCAACACATACCCTTACCGGAACACAGTAAGGACACCCACACATACCACCAGAAAGCACACACATTCACAGAGGCTTCCAAGTATCTGGCCAAGCAAGGGACCTCCCAAGGTGGACTAGACAGACAACAAAATACACAAACTGTATGACATAGGTTGCAAAACTGTGGCACTCCTCAGAACACATGGCCAGAAACATGCCCAACAGTACTCATTCGTGAATGCAAATTCTAGCACTATGTCACACACCAAGCTATATGAGGGCAAACATACTGTCAGCTGCCTGTCTGCCACGATTAGCCACATACCCATACACTCAGACCACCTGTTAACTGCACACATGGCTCTGGCATATTCCATGTTGTTGTGCAGGACCTGGGATGCCGTAGCCTGGACTGCATGGAAACACACATGTAGGAACTGTCAGGTCTTGTAGCCCATGCAGGTATGTCCCAAGGCCTGGGTAGCAGTCTTCCATTGCCCAGAATGATACTGCAGTACAGGGACAAAAGGATTGTATTCCCCAATTGTCTAATGTACTGGTGTAATCCAAAGGATATCCAGTATCTCTCTGCCTGGGATAACATGGTTGACAGACCATGATGCTTTGCCAGACAGGGCCTGCACCTGTCACCCCTGGGAATCTGGATACTGGCTAGGGCTCATGCTTCCCCTATAGTGCCTTCATCATGCAAGGTTCAAGTTACAATTCCACTGCTGTAACAGGGACAGCCAAGCAATAAACTGCGTGTCTAGCTATTCAATGATACATTTTGGAAACTCAGTATGGACTCACTTACGTCAATCCTTAACATGGATAACATATCTGTGCAGTGATGAGATATGGTTCAAGGCTTCAGAGAGCAACCCTGCATGACCATGTTATAACACATACCTCACCTCTTGACCATTATCCTTTATTGGAACACAGAGGCCACAGGTGTGTCTATATTCCTGAAGGTTATGTACACCCCCAGGCTAGTTGCACTTGCATAACTTCAGATGCATTATGCTGAGCAACTACCTCTGTGCCAAAGTGGAATCCAAATTGCACCTTGCTACAGATCACCCCCCATGCCTCTGAATTCCCAACTGTCATATTGTGCTGCAATGGGGAATATTAGGTGTGAGACAGAAAACCATAATAATGGCTACTCTCAACTATCCCACTATTAAATGGGAAGACTCCTTATGTACCAACACCTGTGCTCAATGCATGTTGGATTTCATCCCCACAATGACCTGGATCACCATAGTCACACAAACAGGGCTAACAGTATGCTACACATAGTCAGTCTCCAAAGCTAATGTTATGCTTCTTAAGACAGAAGTGTTGAATGCCATGGCACCCATGCAGATGGACAATGCATGTGCAAATGCTGAATCCTACACAAATGCACTTTAAGCACTCACATTAGTGCAGTGATTGTGCTATTGAAACAGAACCAAGATTCAACCAAACACAAGCATGAAGGCAAACTGGTGGTTCCCTGCCATAAAGTGTACCACAGAAGGTAGAAACTGTTGCAAGAGTGAACACACATGAGTGGAGGTGATCCCTGGTCAGCCTCATTAAAATTTAGATACACCATATAAGACCACACAAAGCCACTGTGAAACTAATCGGCCATATATTATGAGGCCAACCACAGAGCATTCTATAGTTGTGCCATTAATCGTAATGGCAACGACAACACCTGCCCTGCTTCACAGCACTATGGCATGAGAAGTACTGCACCTACAGAAATTGCACTTGTTCATCTAGATAGGGTCTGTGATAACTTAAACCCACTCTGACCTCCCCCCAACAGGTACATATATTTATATATTCATGTACACTAGAGAGTCCCTGTAATAGCAACTATGCAGGTACAAACTGCACTCTCTAAAGCCATACATACAGCTTGCATGGGACCTGTCAACATCCCAGGGTGTGTTTTACACAAACGTCAGAACAATTTGCTCTTCAGCTACACATCATGTTCAATCATAGCTGCATGTCAGGCTGTGTACACACTGAATGGTGCACAGCAACAGTTATAACACCCCACAAAGGGGGAGACACCACTGATAATTGGAAATAGTGCACTACTACCCTGCTGAGTCTGGTCTGTAAGGCCATGAACCTTGATCAACTTATTTGATGTAGTTAGTACAGATGTAGATGACAGTAAGGTTGATTCACACAGCATATCTTGACCTTGCCAGGTCTTAGGACACCATCACCCATACTGTGTTCCAGCAACACTCAGTAAACTAGTTGTATATTCCTATGTCACAAGATTGATTGGTAACTGGACTGCTGGCAAAACCAACACTACAGAAGGTGTCTGACTAATACACGCACAGCAAACCAGTGCCAACTACAGTGATACAGGGTTCAGTCCTGGTACTCCCCCTTTTTGTTATCTAAATCTATCTCACACAGACTAACACAGAAGGCATCTGCCTATTGAAGTTTGCAAATGACTATGAACTAGGAGCTATAGTTGACTCAATGAGTGCTGTAGGCAACATACAGAAGGGCCTTTGTGGGTCGGATGTGTGGTGTCTGATGTATGGCCACAATCTCACTGCAAAGTATTGCATTGTCATACCCATGAACTACCACCTAGGCAGTGGGCAACATAATGGAAACTGTGTGTGTATGGGATCCAGCTGGACAGTAGTCTTTCCTTTGATAGTCACTTCACCACACCAGTCAGGTAGTCGTAAGTGGCACCCCTAATCATGACATGGTGCCATCCATGAATATAGAGATTATTGTTCACCCATACATAACACTCAATTGACCCATAATAGATCACATATTACCTTTAAGGGGTATTGGCCATGTTCAGATGGCCTACACCAGCCTTCCCAAACCCTAGCTCCACTATGTAGCATGATGCCTACCCTGAATAAAGCCATGTCCAACCCAGAGATGTTGGACATGCTACACTTACACATCCTGATTTCAAATAAACACATACTTCATGGACATCCACCTTTCTAGTACAAGGATCATAACAAGCCTGACAGATCCCTATCCCATACACATTACATACTCCTGCCATACTATGCATCCCTGTCCAGCAAAGCTGCACATTGTCCCTCTTTGCGACATGGTGTGATGACCGCATGGCAAATATATCAGTAAACCTGTAGATCAGTTCTGTGGCACTGCTTGATCTGGCCACTGAAAGTTACCTGTCTGTTGGCTACAGCTAGGTAACCTTTTAGCCTATGCTCATACATGGCCCAGGGCATATAGCCTACTAGTTCATTATGACCATACATGCTATAGTTTATATCCAATCCTGCAAATACCATCAAACTAGCCATTGTCCCATGTGTTTTACATGTGCAACACAGGTAATACATGGCAGGATGCTATACTGCTGTACAGTGCCATGTAGATGTATAAGGCAATACACATACATGTACAACTTGCTGCACAGGTCATGTCCATTAAGGCTGTGAATGACTACATATGTGACATATACACAGCATTAAGGTATCTTGCATTAATGTCAACACATTCAGGCATGTGCTAATAGGTAAAGACACCAGTACAGGCAAAGAGACATGCCCACATCAAGACAACATCCACATGGAGTATGAGCAATGTCATCACTTGATACACACATATATGGTGATAACATGAAATCCCCAGTAAGTGTCAAATGTGTGTGACTTAAACATGTCAGTGGTGTAAGTGTCATGCAGATTTGCAAAGCTATATTTGTAATTATGATAATGTGATAGAAATGTATGTGTAGCTGTACTTCTGTACTTCTCTGTGAGTTACTGTGACCTGTCACTGTCATAATGTCTACCAGGTATGCCACATGCCAGGCTGCCACCGTACAGCCACATGGAGGATGAGTTCCTCATTCCATACCTCCTTGACAACCATGAGACACTTTTCAGACATGTGCCACAGGATGCACAGCACCGAGATGCCCAGTGGGAGGAACTTTGCAGGAGGGTAAATGATGTTGGCGGCCATATTCGCACCTATCATCAGGTGCACCAACACTGCACTGACTTAATTAGACAGGCGAAACAGTGTGCAAATGCAATCACCAGGGAACAAGCTGCAACAGGTGGGGGGGGGGCACTCACCCAGCCTTCACTCACATGCACTGACGAGCTCCTGGCCAACCTGGGGACACCTGCAGAACTCCATCTACAAGCTTCAGCTGGTATTGTGGAGGTGGGTGTCTCACAACCACTGAGCCAGGAGTTGGCTGGTAAGTCACTACTGCACATATAACACAACTATATTTAATATGGATACATGATTTACTGTACAATATTTAACTTAACATCATATGCAAGGCATGTATGCACACATGCCACATACTATAGTTTGCTACTCTATGTATGCACAGACTTGCATACTGCATAGTATAGTCTATTGTACTGGCTTATGTGCCAACATGCACATTGCACCCTGTAGCTATCACACAGGTGTGGATAATGATCTTACTGCTCTGCCATTCCTATATAGGTACCTCTGGTGTTTCGCAGCGGCAGCAGCCTGTTGCTGGTGAGTTTGTTATTACTTATCAGGCTTGATAACACACAGATCATATTAAATGCATGCTATCTGCCATGTGGCCATTTAACACACGTACACATAGTGTATGGTGATCCTGTTATGAAACACCTACATTAAACCTTACAAACTGTCATTGCCAGATGTGTGGACAGCTGTAAATACAATGGTGGAGGTGTGGTTCACTGTAGGGACATATACTACAGATCAGCATCACGCATGTTGGGAATACAAGCAGTACTATACAGAGAGCATATGTGTGCACACACTCTATATGTTTTGGAGCTGGATTATGACAAACCGGCAGGATTCACCCTTGTGGAGTATACCCTTGCTATGAATGTCACACAATGTCATCTGCTATCTGACATGTCCATGACATTTTGTGGGCTGACTGCAACACTGGTTAACTATCCTGCAAAACATGATAGCTCACATCCCAAACATACCACCCTTTGTCTGCATAAAGCTGTCCTCAGTGGAGCATATGACATCTATGGGTGTATGTCATATGGGACAACACTGACATATGAAACAGATGCCCATCACAACCATTGGACAAAAAGTGTTTACACATGGCCATGGAGGATGGCCAGAGACATGAAGCAACACAGACAGAAGGGATGTACATGTGTGTACACCCTGTTGTACATTGGCTCGACACAATACAACTATGGTCTCTGTGTAATGGTTATATTGCAGATGTGACACACTAAACATCATACAGGGCTGTGCACACCTTGCGTAGGCATGACATCAAAGCACCACAAAACATGTCTTGAACATTTTGAGTGTGTCACGACATGAAGGCTTTAACCTATACAGTATCCAAATACATACACGTGTTGCACAACATACAAATACAACCACATCAGGCCACAGATATAGTACGTTCACCTTGCTGGTGTCAGACATTACTGCATGGTTGCTCCTCATGTGTGTGAGGTACACAGATGGCATGTGGAACATGGCATACTGCAGAGTTACCCATGTCTGGGCATAGTTGCCAGGCATCCGCAATATGATTGCAGATGTGCACGGGTGTCATCTGTATACCCTTCAGTGATCTGTATCACACATTCCACATTAGGGTTTAGTGTGTATACACCTCAGTGACGTGGGTCACATTCCACAATAGATATGTATTGTATCTGAACACAGTCATGGCTATGAATTGTGTCTGTAACTCACACTGTATAGCAATAGTGAAGCCACATGATGCCCTGCAATGGCTATGCATATCAGCCCAATGTACAATATGTCACTGTATATCTGTAGGGTGGACTGACAACATTGCGTCAGCTGAAGGTCCATGCTAATATAACACGTTCCTGCATTGGGACACCAGTACCTCACTGTATATTTGAAAGGACACCATTGTGTTAAACATGTATACATGTCATTCATCACTTTAGCAAAAGACATGTCATACTACATGTAATTGGCAAGGTCATATGCCACACATCAGGCCGGTATACTGTTAACCTGTGCTGGTCTGTGGCACCATTGCAAAGTAGGGACAGCCATGTCAAATATGTGTGTACAGCCACATGCACATTGGCTGTAGACTCAGCTCAGGAGTAAGCAGAATAATGTTGAACAGACATGCACAGTTTATGGGGAGATATGCAAGCTAGGGCTCTGACAAACATAGTATTCACTCAACATACCCATCTGCTCATGTCCTCCTCACACATAGGGGCGGTGAGCAACACAAAGCATCACTGGTAGATGTACCCAGGTCAACGATGGTCTGTTACGATGTGGGGTATGGTGCACAAGACATGGCAGTGCGGTGCAATGGTGCATAGTGCATGCATTGTATTGCAGGTTTGGGGCATAACCTACTTACACAAATTGTGCAACACAGGGATGTATGCTAACTACTACTATAATTGTGTAAGCTGCATGCCTTCTGCCATAACACATGCATGCTGTTGTGTGCAACTCAGGGATGTATGATAACTACCACTATAATTGTCTAAGCTGAATACCTTCTGCCATATCACATGCATGTTGCATGCCGTTGGGTGCCATATCATGTGTCTGTCTGTGTCTGTCTGTGTCTGACTGTGTGTCTGTCTTGTGTGTCTGTCTCTATGTGTGTCTGTCTCTGTGTGTCTGTACTGTGATGTATAACTGGTAATGTACAGTTCTAGTCTGCCCCTCACAGGTGTTGATGTTGATGTGTTGGCCTCCTGCGGTCCACCTGATGTTATTGTCCCCACAGACTCTAGCAGTGATGATGAAAGTATGATTGAGGCACAGGCAGGGTTGTCAGGTGCTGAATCTGTGCCATTGGTTTGCATTCCACCTGTATCCCCCTCATCCCCACACACAGTTGTCATGCTTACACATACCCCATCACCAATGGCCAAAGTGGAAGGACAGGTGGTGGGTGGTATAATGGAACAGGAAAGTGTGGAGACTATAGAAGGTGTGTCTGCACACCATGATCCCAGCAAACTGACTGGTGATGTCCCACACAGGCATGTGCCCAGGGCTGCTCATAGGGGGGCTTCTTGCCAACATGCCCCTGCAAGACATAGCACATCAGCTGGTGTCACCAGACACATGTTTCAGGCTGTAATGGAGGCACAGGCACATTTTGAATGGCACAACAGAGAAGGTCTGAGGCTTCAGTGGGCTGCTGTCCATTCTTTCACTGACAACATCCAGGCAATTGCAAATGCTCACCATCAGCTTGCAGATGTTTTGGATAGACAATTGTGTGACATGGTGGGAGTCCTTGACCGTGGCATGTCGATCCTCAAAAGTGTAATGTCTGTGCTACAACATCTGGTGGGAGTAAGGCATCGGGCACATGGACGTAGGCCAGCTACACCAACTGTTGAAGGTGTACGTGAACATGCTACTTCACATGCCAGATCCCATAGTGGCAGTAGCAGCAGCAGTGCAGCTGGTGCTGTGCTGTCCACACCAGGACACAGCAGGCCACATGCATGTGGTCCTGGATGGTTCCAACAGGGACATGGTTCCGGTGGACATGTGTCATCAGACAGTACCCAATCTGGACCTCTGCCTGGTAGTGGCTGTGCAACTCCTGGCAGGCGCAGGTCACGTGGCCATGGCCGGACACCGTGAACTGTACAACCTGCCCTGTACAGTCTGCAGCTCTCAATAATACCCCTGTGTAGGCCAGCCACATGCCAGACTAGTGTGCATATATACACACACACACACACACACACACACACACACCAGAAGCAAATGTAGGGCACCTCAACACACATACGCATAACATCCACACATGCCCAATGAGATAAAAGGCCTTAACCCACACACATGATGTCATCCAATGGTGCAGCCTAGGCCTCTGGCAAGCATTATCACCAAGTGCATATGATGATGCCTGTGCCGCATCCCTGTCATCCATACCATCGGTGCAGGGACATGGTCATATGGTCTGATGCACAGGGTGAACATACTAGGAAGACAATTGTAGATTACCATTGTTGAGTAGTGTTGTCAGGCAGCAGACATACCATGTAATAGAGTTTTAGAATGCATTTTGTACTGTTGACAGTATGTATCATGTGTAACACCAGTAACTGTATGTTGATCTTGATGTTCTGCCTTCCTCTTTCAGGTGTAATTGCATGTGCCAAATGTGTGCATACAGACTACAAGGGGGATGTCAGTGTTTTCAGTTAGTGTCCCATATGTAACTTTAGACTACTCACAGGTCTGTATGACAATACCTGCATGCACTTTGTAGCTTCCACATCACAGTTATAATCTTCCAGGTTTCAAACATGTTTACTGATCTAATGGTCCAAGAGCATGATAGCTGTGTAGTAAGCTACTGTGACTAGAGCCTCACATCCATACTGGGTGGCATCACAGGTATAGTTACCCAGAGCAGGGAGGAGGTAAAATAGTGGTTCAGCAGATGACAAGGGTAAAGGCCAGTTGAAAAGGTGGTTTCTCTTTGGAAAGCAGTTATACCCTCTCTCATGACAGGATGCAAACACACATACACACCCAGGGATTCACAGACACATATACTCTGACACACACAGTTGCCAGTGTTGGGATTAGAACCCCTGCCCATGTACAAATCGTTATTATAGTACTAACACAGTTACAAGACACACCACAAGGATTACACATTTACGGGCAGTCAGAATGGCCTTCTACGATTGAGGACATCCATAGGGATACTAGTTTGCAGTGAGTGTATGTGGGGAGGGGGTATATCAGTAGACTATGGTAAAACAAGCCTCACCCCAGGGCTTACACATTTACAGGCAGTTAGAATGCACTTCTAAGATCGATGACATCAACAAGGATATTAGATTGCAGTGAGTGGATGTGGGGAGGGGGTTTTATCATTTGAGTATGGTAAAATACAGCCTCACTCCAGGGATCAGATAGCCATACACACACACACACACACACACACACACACACACACACACACACACACACACACACACACACACTGTGGCATTCACAAAGATATACACCTAAGTCACACACATACAGACAATTGACATGTGTGAGATTCAAACCCATGCCTATGTCTTGCTTTCTACACTTCACTCTGTACAGATGTCTACAACAGTGTACAGGGGAGTAAAAAACATTGGGGATGTATTCCCCACCATACTTGACATATATGGACACACACACCCACACTTGCCAGTACTGGAAATTAAACACCTGCCTATCTCATGATAGGTATTACAGAGTTACAGCATTATCACATGCGCTACAAAGCTTACTGACTTTTACCTTTGCCAACTGTGCTGACATATGCACAATGTATGCACAGGGGGAGGTGTTTCTGTTACAGGTGTAAAGAGGTTTGCCTTCAGTGTCACCCTTACTGCATTCTACTTTGTGTGTCTTCCCCTTCAATTAACAACACAAGAGCTTAGCAGATACAGGTTATTGTAGGAATGGTTGTAACTCATCTGTGAGCTGTCTTCAGTAATCATTCATCTGCAAAGTAGCCCCACCACTTAGTAGTTATGTCCAAACATCTGTCCATGCCTAAAGTACAGCTTACTGTATTTTGAGCATATCACCATATACACTTGGCAATGTTGAGGCTGCATTGCAACCGCATGATGTAGTAAGACAACAGTCATCTTCAAACATCAGACACTCCATACACATGGAATCTAAACACACATCAATACATGTACACATATGCAGTCTCCATCAGTAAGTGGACTATCAGGTCAAGAGGATATATTCCACACGTTCCCCACACCATGTGTGGAACCTAGCTGAGCATTACACCATATTGGATATTCTATTCATGTACCAGTTGGACACACAACCACCTTCACTGAGTACCTAAGTGGACATTTACACCAACAGCACATATCAGCAAGCGACACACACAACAATATTCCATGTCATGATGCCACAAACTGTTAGTTGACAGTTCCACTGTGAAGCCAGGGTACTGTAATGGTCAACATTGAGCACATCATATTTGCCACACACACCTCATATTTGCCACACACTCCTCATGATTACTGAAAGAGTGCCAACAATGTGCTCTGTTTGAGCTAGGCATTACACTTGTTCAAGCATGTGTGAGGTCTGTGGCTTATAAACATTTCACCCCAGCATGTTGTGGCTATTGTGGTAATAAGATTCATGTCCAGACAGCACTTAGCATGCATGGCTTGCAATTGTTGACATGGGGTATATGTAGGAGTTGTGGGTCACACACGGCTGTACATGTCATGGACATATCACCTGTAACTACTCAGGAACATACAGAGCATAGCTGTATTTCCCTGAGTCTGTCAATGCAGGTCATGTGTGTAAGGCCTACGGTCCTGTTATTTGGGTATGTTTGTAGGCATTGCATTTGGTGGACATGTCTAATGACATACATGCCACATGGATTGTTGTATGATATGATAGGTGTCATGGGTGACCAGTAGTGAGGGATTATTACCTCTGTCAACATAGATATCAAACCATATGTACTGTTAGCATTCAGAAGCGATGGACCTATCTTCCATGTGCATGTGTGTAATGAATGTAGCCACCTGTATGTACAAAGGACAACAACAGCTATGGTATTTTCATGTATGGTGTACGAGTGTGGGATGTACATATCCAGGGCAGGTACGTCTAGGTCATATCCGACCATGAGGGTGTTTACTGCTGTATAGCAACAGTCAACTGTGTTACTGCTGACAACATCCAAGGGACCCTGGTATATGTACAACTGACCTGGTTAAAAACAGTGGTATTATTGAATTGCATAACACATTATGCAACTGTGTCAGTACATGGGTACTTTGCACAGTTGATATAGGGCTAAGTACAGTCCACCAGTCGAAGGTTATTCGGTGTTGTACCATAATATTTCATACCACAGTTATGGATGTGTGTTGGTAGTCTGAGGACAGGGTGGGGGATGTATATGAGGATACAAGCTAGAATGCATCTTTTGCCACTGTCACCTATACCTGACTCATCTGTGATGAATTATGTTGGAGTAGTGGTCTTTACTTGTGAGTAGCCTTTATGAATATGGGGACATCACCCCCTGGAGTGGTCCATACCAGTGTTATGGCCCGCAAGTTTGGATCTGAGTTATATGGTGGTAGTGCTATTGTGCACTACAGAGCCTTCAGCCAGGTGTTCATCACTGCACAGATGTCAGTATTCCCCATTGTAGGTTCTACATTGAGCAAGTGGATTATGAAAGCGACACATCTAGCACTGGTTAGCATAAGCATCCAATGCAATTGTCTTGTAGGTGTCAGGGTGTTACTTCTGTGCTTAGGACACTTGCCTTGGAATGGCACTATATGGGTAAATGCAACCCAGATATTATCCACACTCCCTTGAATGATGGCTGCATGTGATATGTGACAAAGGCTTGTCTTCTTTCAGTCATGTCATCCCGGAATGACAGACACTGGAGAACCTCATAATTACAGCAGGACATTGGCTCATTGTTTTGGTCAAGCAGTTGCCACTAGTACCATGACATCACTGAGAGTGGCAGTATTGTGCTTGGTATCAAATGCTACATCTAAGGTGATGGACAGCAGCAGACATTGTGTAGATGATCAGTGTGAGATATACTTAGTGGAACAGTCCTGCTAAAAATAACAACTACTAACACAGGTGGGCAATGTCATCTTGACACATGCACCACAGTACCATTAGACAATGGGGCTCACATATTATGCTTGCACGTGTCACTGTTCCAACTATGATGCCTCTGTCCACAACCTGATATCAATGTATACCTTTCAGGGCAGCTATGTGTGTGACACATGCTGTACGTTGCATCCACCTGTGTGTCCCAGTTAACCAATTGTCTGTTACTTCCACACATGCATGATTGTGCATGCTTCAGATATATATGGCAGTACTTCATGTATGCATGTGTATCACACAGCACAGATGCAGATATATCATTTATGGGCCACATACAGGTATCTGTTAGTAAACCTGTATGATGTGCATATATACTGACAGTTAAAATGTACATAGCTGTAAACCTGTGTGTTTACAATAGGAGTCCGTTACAATGTATTCGGTACGTATCAGTGTATGAGCATGCCCACTGTTGTCTTCTGCAGTTAGAATCAGAGTGCATCACAAACAACCCTGTGCTACTAAGTGTATGAGCATGCCCACTGTAACCCTGTATAGTGATAGTAGTAGTCCATTTCACAGATGGACATACTCCAGTACAGGGCTTGTTGTGCTACAAATACACCTCTCAGGCCTACCTATGTCTTACCTGCAGATGATGTATCTTGTTTGTGCATACAGGTTGTAATGGACCCCTACTTTAAACACACAGGTTTACAGCTATGTACATCTTAACTGTCAGTATCCCTGTTGATGTCCTCAATCTTAGAAGGGCATTCTGACTACCTAGAATTGTGTAATTTCTGTGGTGCGTCTTGTAACTACGCAGTATTGTAATAGTGATCTGTAGATAGGCAGGAGTTCTGATCCCACCACTGGCAAGTGTGTGTGTGTGTGTGTCTGCAAATCCCTGAGTGTGTGTATTTGTGTCTGCATCCTGTCATGAGAGTATGTTTTACTGCTTTCCAAACAGAAACCACCTTTTGCACTGGCCTTTATCCTTGTCATCTTCTAAACCACCCTTTTCCCCCCTCCCCACTCCAAGTAATCATTCCTGTGATGTCACCCAGCTCAGACACAGAATCAGATTAACTGTAATTGTATGGGTTCTGTGGCACATCCCCCAACTGCTTACCACTCTAGTGACCTTTACATAGGCAAGACCTGTAAGCACAATACTGGCAAGGGTTTGTCTGTTTGTGTGTGTGTGACTACCCTGTAGCCAGGCATACACATGTGTTATGTCTTTTAACATGCTGTACACCATGGTAGTCATCTATGGTGAGTGGAGTCTACAGAATATTACATAGGTAGGAATAGAAAAGAATAGACAATCAAGAATGACTACTGTTGGGTATGTTATTTTCCTGTGCCACTGTCGAGCAGTGACACAGAAGTGATCCCTGGGGTGTATTTCCTTACCCATCATCCCCCCAAACTCCACAATCCCCGGGGTGTATTTCCTTAACCATCAGTCCCCACCCCAAACTCCACACACACAACAACCATCCCATCTCTGGTGAACTAATTAAATTTTAAATGTTATAATACAAGAGTTGCCTGTGTTTTATGTACACTTCAGTTCCTTTGGAATCCTTCTATGCCACAAAGGGTGTTCAGAGATGTTTATATATATCCTCCAACTGAAGAATGAAAGCCTCCTTAAGCAGAATAAGTTACGGTGCAGCTCGAACAAGCAAGGTTTTATTGTTTTAAAATATACACTAATAAACCATGAATAAAAACAAAATCAATCCTTGGGGTTAAGCGCTTTCATCAAAAAGGTACTGTTAGTAACAAAATTATTTCTAGTCCCTTTGACAATTTTAAAACAACTGTTGACAAAGGACGAATTAATATGGGACATAAATATCTCAGTACTAAGCAGAACTATGATGTTATAGATAATTTTTTAAATCAAGAGTATGATTTTGTTAATGAGAATGGATATCGTAGTATGGATGATAAAAGGAAACGTTCGATTACTTCTATTGAGTCTGTTAAAGAAAAAATACAAATGTTAGGTAGAAAGCTGTTCAATATCAAATGTATAAAAATTGATAATGCTTATTTAACTAAATGTCTAACTATGCATATTGTACCCAAGGGACTTAGGTTTTTTAAATTACCATTGGGAATAGAGTATAATGTTGATAGTATATGTGCATTTAACAAAATGTTTGATGATTTTGGGTATACTTATATGAAACTATTAATCAAAAATAATGATGAAAAACTTTCTATTTTATTAAATGAAATAGATATTTTGAATGAAGACATAACACAAGATATAGCTTTTGAACAGTGGAGAGATTTTTATTTGAAACAATTTCAAACAGCGGAAAATAAAGCTAGGAACATTCATAATAGGAAGCAAAGAAAGATACAGCGAGATGTTGAACTATATAAGAACAATAGAGCGTATATATGGCCACATGATAGGATAGCTAATGAGAAAGAAAGGCCTGTTCAGGGCAGAAGTAGATATAGGAATAACGAAGGGGAAGAAAATTTTCAAGGGGGCAGATTTTACCCAGCCCCGAAACAGCAATACAGAAGGGAACATTAAAGCAAACACCTGATATTCATCAAATTAATATAGAGTATATTAAAGAAGGAATCAACACATATTCAAGTACAGATGATAGATCAAAGGTAGTTGAGTTTTTAGAGAAGAAATCAGTAGCAGAGGAAAAAATAAAAATAGTAGAAAAGAAAGGCAATTTTACTTTATATACATATAATGGTTTTAATGTATATAATTATACTGAATATGAAATTGGTCAATAATTTTTTACAATATTCAGTAAAGGGATGAAATATATACCCACAACAGGGCTTAAATTAGTTGATATGATTAAAGAAATAAAAATGTACTGCAGAAGGTTAAATTTAGCATTGGAATTTGGACAAAATGTTGAAAATACAGATCAAAGGACATACAATAAGCTAAAGAGAAAAAGTTCGTACATTCCAGTAGCAAACGCACAAGTAGCCAATTATGAAAAAATGGTGTGCAAGGACATATATTGGTTATACAACAACATAAAGACAGTAGATACTTATAAAGCAATAGAGGACAATTTGACCAAAAATGAACGGAGATGTCTGGAATCAATTATGGAAAAGAAAGAGTTTAGAATTATGAAGCCAGACAAGGGAGGGCATTGTAATTTATAACAGCTTTGATTACAATCCGGTGATACACAACATTCTATACCTTTCTGGAAATTATGAAGTTATTTCTTTAAATCAAGTTAATATAGGTCACAGAAGAATAGATTTAGTCATCGAAGAATATTTGATAGACAACAGGATTACAAATGAGACCTATAATTTTATTAAGGTTGGTTTTCCTATAGTGGCCAACATAACAGGTATCCCCAAGGTACACAAATGTAATGTCAACCCTCCCTTTAGACCTATAATATCAGGGTCAAAATCTAAAACATTTAATTTGGGTGTAACCATAGATAGATGGACTAAACACATATATGATAATATTCCACATTTAATAAAGGACTCTTGGCATTTTTTAAGTAAACTTACGCAGGATATATGGAATGATGGATTGTTTTTTGTGACAATTGATGTTGTTGACTTATTCTCATGCATACCCAAAGAATGTGGTTTGGAATTTTTTAGTAATAGTTTGAGGGCTTTCTCAAAAATGTCATGGGAAAAAATCAGTTTAATTGTGGACATGATGAGTTTAGTTCTAGACCACAATTATATTCAATTTCAAGGGGAGTTTTTTAGGCAAAGCAGAGGGGTGGCTATGGGCGCCTCTTGTGCCCCTATTTTTGCAAATCTTGTAATGTTAGATTGGGAGTCGAAATATGTGTTTCAAAGTGAATTTTTCCACCATATAGTTTTATATGTTAGATTTTTAGACGACCTATTTATTTTATGGAATGGTACGTATGATGAAATTATTTCATTCATCAATTATATAAATGATACGACTGATTTTCTGAAATTTACATATAACATTAACAAAAAAGAAATAGCATATTTAGACACTTATATAAGTCATACAAGTAATGGTTTTGAATCAAAAATACACAGAAAAGCTACATTTTCTAATGATTATATAGAATATAGTAGCAGTCATCCACCATATATATTTAAAAATGTGGTAAAAGGACAGTGTGTTAGGGCAGCATGTATGTCAACAAGTAAAGACATAATGGAAAAAGAATTAGAAACTATATTTAACATGTTCAGCAGTAGGGGTTACCCCATCCCTATGTTAAATGATGTAGTTGGATATGTAAAACGGCAATGGGGTATAAAGTTTCTACCTCTTTTAGGTATATCATGTGTTAGTGGTAAAGAAAAAGGTATGAGTGACACTACAGAAGCATTCAATAGAGTATGTGTGATAATGTATACTCCTTATGCAAATCATATAAAGGAAATATTGAATAGACATTGGGATATGATAACAATTACAGAAAGTGTAGCCATGGTTTTAGGCAAACAACCAAAATGTGTATTTAAAACGGCTCCAAACATTAAAAAGTTATTGGAGATGGCAACTTACACTGAGAAATACAAGAAAACAATAAAGGGAACTTTCAAATGTGGTTCTTGTAGTCAATGTAGATATATAAACGAAGCAGCAAGCATTAAGTTAGAGAATATTCATAAGACACATATAAAATGCAGGGCAGGAAATTGTAACACACAACAAGTAGTTTACCTTGCCTCATGCGATGCCTGCCCAGCATTTTATATAGGAAAGACTGAGAGAAAAATTAAAAAACGAATATATGAGCATTATTATAAGATACAGAAAAGAGATATGAAGAATGCTTTATATAAACATATATTTAGCAGAGGACACGATCACACATTCAAATTTTCCATTATTGAACATATTGATTGCAGTGCAAGAGGAGGTAACTGGAAAGTTTTCTTAGCCTTATTGGAAAGTAAGTGGCAGATATTCACTGATGCCACAAGATTTCCTGGCATAAATGACAGCATTAGTTTAAAACCTTTCCTAATTCTAGAATAAATTTTTGCACCTTAGAATAATCTTGCATATTGAGATATAAGGATGCCATTGCAGTGTAATACAACAGTTTTTACATATGTTTATTTTTCATATATTTTATATATGTTTTATTCAATCAAATTATGTCTTGTATGCATATTATTGAAAATGTAATATTTACATCCATCTAGTATACACAATGCTTTTCAGTACATTATAATGCATTTTAGTTTTTAGCATGTATATTTTATTATGTAGAATATATTTTATTAAGTAGAATGTATTTATATACAATCAAATTTCATTCAATCAAATTTTAAACAATGTATTTATTTATATATATTAATCAAATGCATCTAATGTGGATATAAATATAATTAGATAAATTAACAAGTATTTTAAAAGTAGATACATAATTTTAGGAAGTTAACATATTCATGTATTAGAAGAATGTATCTTTAAGAAGTTTAATTAGTGTTTTTGGCGCCAAACTGGTTATATAAACTCTTGTAAAGTAACAATTCTTGGTTCTGATGAAGTCTGTGTGGTAACAGATGAAAGCGCTTAACCCCAAGGATTAATTTTGTTTTTATTCATGGTTTATTAGTGTATATTTTAAAACAATAAAACCTTGCTTGTTCGAGCTGCACCGTAACTTATTCTGCTTAAGGAGGCTTTCATTCTTCAGTTGGAGGATTCTACGGTAGTTTGTATGTTTATATATATGGCTATATATGTAACTGTGTGTGTGTATATATATATATATATATATATATATATATATATATATATATATATATATATATATAATGTATTGATAACAGTTGCACATATGCAGGCATGTCTATGTTGTTTCACAAAGTACAGTACATTAAAAGGTACTGTACATATGTACACAAAGTGACTGTCCCATGTGTTTTCAGTACTGTGGAATAGCTGTAGTAAACAGTGTATTCTAAAAACCATGAAACGTATATAACTCAGATGGCTTAGTGGTAAGTCCAGTAACTATGGTGTGCATGGTCCAGGGCTCAAGACCTGCAAGGGTTGTTAATAACCCTGTTTAGGCCAGAATAAGGCAATTGTAAGTGGGTGTAAATGTGTTTTCGTGACAGTAAGCAGCAGGTAAACACATTTAAAAGAAATGTAAAACTCTCAGTACACTTGAAATGTCCTTCTTTGGTAATCCTGCTGATGTCATTCATTGTGAAATACACCTTTGGGGAAGAAGTACTTCAGTAATGTCTGTGCCATGTACTATGACTGTGTACTGCTGTAGTGTAATAAACTAGTTAGATAGGGGTTTGAATACCAGAGATGACAGGTGTGTGTGTGTGTGTGTGTGTGTGTGTGTGTGTGATTTGTATCCTCTGTAGTGGTGGTTGTAAGTGTGTGACACATGTGGAGTGGGTTTTGCATATTTTGTATGTTGGCCATACTCTATATCACAATGTCAACCATACAGGGATAACAGATGTACATTAGCTGTGAGGCTGGGGTGCAAAGCCATACCCATACATGTGACATCAAGGCCAGCCAATCACAGATAGCAACCTCACTATTACCCAGAGTACACACTCAACCCATGTGTTATACACACACACATGCCTAGGCAACAGTCAATATGTGGGTAGTACACTGCATATTGGCCACTGATAGTAACCATGCAGTGATAGCAGTGGGCTACAGAGGGCATGTCACCCTGGCCATCTGTCCAATATGCACATGCATGTGCACAGTGCACCTCTACCATGTTCCCCAATGGACACCTGCACCACCTATGGTACCTTCACATGAGACTCACAACAGACATACCATGCCTGACAACATGCTTACAACTGCTTTACAGTGCCTTAATCACACTGTATCCATCGGCCCTTGTTCTGCCTAGCAATAAAATAAACAACTTTTGCTAGGCTTGAACCCAGGACCATGCACACCATAGGCAAAGTGATTTACCTCTAAGCCACCTCAAACATACATAGCCCTGCTGTATTCACAAACATATCATCTGGCCCAGTCATTCAACAGTACAGAGAATGCATTCCAACATGTAGATGTATGTGTGTGTGAAAATATTTTATATATAGGTAGGTACTAGGCTATCGCCCAAGGGCCTACGTAAACCTAGCCAACAAGGTTCCCTGGCTTACGCCACCCAAGAAAGTTATTTTCCTGTGCCACTGTCGAGCAGAGACACAGAAGTGATCCACGGGGTGTATTTCCTATTTCCCATCCACTCATCAAGATTTTTCTTGAAGAGTGCTAATGTAGAACTTTGCTTGACATAGATGGGTAGCCTGTTCCAGAGTATGGGAAGTCTCTGGGACAGGAATCTATCCCTCCAGCATGTCCTATTTATTGTGGTGATATATATATATATATATATATATATATATATATATATATATATATATATATATATATATATATATATATACATATATATATATATATATATATATCCACATATGTCTAAGCAGATATTTATATCTATATAGATATATATGGACATACATCTGTAGATAAGGTGGGAACATAGCAGAAACATATATGTACGCATTTACCATGAATAAGGTTGGCAGGCACAAAAAACATACGTCATGCATGAATAGGTATTCCCACCCACAGCCAAACATGTCTGCCCTGCAATACAAACTGTTGCAGATCCCATAACCAGGACCTTACACAGCAAGGCCATAAGATGTTGACAGTACCCCATCCCACCTGTATGATGTCAGGCTGGTATCAGTAACATATCATGTAGTACAGTCAGACTCATAATGACTCCCATATTGCAATCATCTGTTACCTTTGTTAGCCAGAGTCCCGTACTGTTGGCCTGTACTACAGAGATGTAGATTTCAATCAACAGTAATCCCAGGACTGGACCCTGAGGTACTCTACCTGTCACTTGTCTAGGGATGGCTTTGGAGACAGTTACACCTATGGTTTGGGTTCTGTCTATAAGCCATGTGGCAAAACATCGAGTGGCATAGGGATGTATGGCTGAATTAGTATGTTAATCTATGTTTCCAGACTGGTGTATGGTATTGAAGGGCTTGGCAAGGTCCACATAGGCATTGTGCACTGCCTTACCCTCTTCAACAGCTATGCAGGCTGAGTCAAAGCAGACAATCGGTTTCAGGAGGTGAGTGACCCTCCATGAGCCCAATCTGTGTGGGGTTCAGTGTTTGTGGGTTGCCAATGTCTGTGTTTCAAACCTCCCTGATAATGCATTCCATGGTCATGCAGATCATGCTCGTCAGACTGATGTGACTGTAGTTCCAGGGATCCAAGGTGGATCACCCCTTGTGGAGTGGGATAACTGCAGCTGTGCACCACTCAGTGGGCACCAGGCCTGATGCGAGGTTATGATTACACATGACAGTCTGGTATCATGGATGATGTATTCTTAGCTGTGGATAGTGCAGTTTCTGCCTGTGTGGCCGTGATTGCAAGCTCTGTTCATATTGTCGTGGGCCCTTTCAGGGGTGAGAGGGGGTGACTGTGGCACTAAACCAATCCACCAGGATATTGGCACAATCCGTGGGAGCAGTTTGTGTAATGCCATTCTGACATAGTTCAGAGCACTTCTCAGCATTGCCAGTTAGATTCTGGACATAACTATAGAATGATGTGTAGTTGTCTATGGAGTCTGTGGTGATTTTAGTTACATAACCAGCTTTGGAGGATTCCATGAGGGATCTCAACATCTTACTGTGGCTGGTAAGGGAGTTGTTTGCATCCTTGGAGTATCCTTTTTGCTTCAACAGTGTCTACCTTCTGTTGTATACTCTGTTAATGGCAGGAGACCACCAGACTGGCTTGCTTATTTGGGAGGTGAGCGTTGTGGTTCCATGTGGGATGTCAGAAATCATGCACAAGTGGATGTGCTCATACAGTACCTTAGTGCAGGATTCATCAGTAGAACTGTCAGCTCCTGTCTCCATGGGTGTCACAAACATTGTCACTTCTGCCTTGAGTAGCATGAAGTTGGCTTTGGAGAGGTCTTTTATGGAGAACTGTATGTACATTCCTTTTACATGTTCACTTTGATTAGCCTATGGTGGGATTACTGTGGTGAAATCTCAGTCACATGTACTGTTGTGATGGCTTAGTGGTTAGTTACTGTGACTATGATGTACAGGGTCCTTAGTTCATGTCTTGCAAAGGTGGGTTATTCTGGTCCGGCCAGGACAGCGGTTAATGCATACAGACTAATTGTGGCAATTTAGGTTAGTCACACTCAGTACAATTCAAATGCCCTACATTGGCAATCCTGCTGATGCCAATCACTGGAGAGTACACCTTTGGTGAAACGAGTACTCCAGCAATCTCTGTGGTGTGTGCTATAACAGTGTAATGCTGTAGTGTGATATAGAACTCTGGTAGGGGTTCTAGTCCCACCCATGGGAGTTGTAGATGCTTTTGTGTCTGTTCCTATGCCTGTGTGGAGAACACTGCATGTTTGGCTAGTCACACTCACTACAATTCATTGGCCATACATTAGCAATCCTGCTAATGTCACCCACCTAGAAATACACCTCTGGGGATGCTGTAACCCAGTAATCTCCGTAGCGCGTCCTGTAACTGTGTACTGCTGTAGTGTAGTAAAATAGTTAGTTAGGTGTTCTAATCCCAGACCTGGCAACTATGTGTGTGTGTGTGTGTGTGTGTGTGTGTGTGTGTGTGTGTGTGTATGTGTTCATCCGTCTGTCTCTTCCTGAGTAGAGAACAATGCTTTTTAGTGTAGTCACACTCCATACAATTCACATACCCAACTTTGCCAAGGCATTCAGGATTAGGTTGCTGATGTCACCCACCTGGAAATACACATCAGGGAACCTTGTAGCCCAGTAATCTCTATAGCGCATGCTATAACTGCATAATGCTGTAGTGTGATAAACTCGTTAGGTAAGAGTTCTATTCCGAGACATGGCAGGTGTGTTTGTGTTTCTCAGTCATATCCAGTGTGGGGATGGCTGTGAGTGTCTAACAACTGGACTTGTTGAGGAGTGGGTTTTGTACTTTTACTATATGGTGGCCATATTATATGTCACAATGTCCACCTGACAAGGATTACAGATTTCAATCAGCCAAGAGACTGGGTTGGCAAGCCATAACCCCACTTCTGATAAAAGCCTGGAGAACAAAGTAAGCAACCCTAATATTACCCGGAATACAGTCTGAACCTATGTCTCATACAGAAACACACTTGCCTAGAAGACTGCCACTACATTCCTAGTACCCTGCATATTGTTGACAGATAGTAAGCATGGTGTGATTGCAGTGGGCTGCATAGGGCATGGCACCCTGTCCACCGGTACAATAGGCACATAATTGCAGACAATGCACCTTCACTATGTTCCCCACTGGACACCTGCAACATACATGGTGCCATCAAATTTGATCCACAAAGGACATACAATGCCTTACACACATGCCCTATATGGACAGATGCCACTGACACTAGGGAATAACTGTATCATGCTGTCAATGCAGGTGGCACCGGGCACCAGCACATTTGTAGAAGAAATGGGCAGGTATGGACCTCCCCTACACCCTTCCTGCACATCCCTAGCTATCTTGCCTACTGTCTTTCCCTCTTTGTGCCCCTTTTCCATCACCTTCCTGCAATAAGCGTGTCTATGCCTGTTCGTGCGGGGGTAAGCGGGAATAAGCACTTTTAAGCAGCAGTAGGCGGGTTTCAGCCTGTTTGCGCAGGGTTTAGCACTGCCTACACAGGTTAAGTAATCTAGAAGCTAACTGAGTCCAAGAAACTGTAACCGGCTGTTAGCACTGCTTCCCGACATGCAAACACGCTAATTAGTATTTACATACTACTGCTTATTTATGCTTATACCTGCTTACTAGTACCTTATTCATTATGACACTGACACTTCACTCCAGTTCACATTTAATTGTTATTATGCAGGTTATATAGCAAACAGAAGTCAAAATATGTTCATATACAGATTTCCAATGGAAAATGGCATGTGCTGCAGCAGGATTCGAACAGGGAATGTCTGTTCTTTAGACGGATGCTCTATCCACTACACTATTGCTGTGCTGCTTCATTTGCATATATACCCATATACCCATGGATCCTAGTTCCCCAAACACCCAGCCCAACACTTCACTGACACAGCAGTCATCCATTCTCCAGTTGGAAATATGGTGTATCCACACCACTACCCATTGGCCACTCCCACCTCCTCTGGACCCATCCCGTGGGTTGACTCAATCCATGTATCCTCAGACATCACAACCTTTTAGTCCACAAATATTGGTGAAATGAGTGACCAATAGGACACTATTCTCAATTTTTGGATTGTCCCACCTGGGACACACATGTCATTATTTCAAGATTAGATTCTATACTTCATTACTTCGTTACTCCAGTTAACAAGACCCTACAATACATTAATAACTAAGACTATATGATAACGCACGTTACACATGAAAAGTAATAATGTACGAGTTTGGCAAAATTAATATTGCAAATAAGACCAGTTTAGTGATTGGCGTTGACGTAGCCGGCAAATCACAGGAATGATTCCACTATTTCATAATGAGAAACTCCTCACATTTTATTTTTTTGAGAACAGCCCTAACTTCAAACAAAATACACACTTCTGAATTATTGCAGATTCGTCCCTTCCCTATATCTTCTCGTAGCTCTAATACTATAGTACTGCAATATACAACAGAAACGAAACAACAACTTATTTCGCCTTGGAATTTTATATCCCAGCAAAATCGTGCAAAATGTTGCAAATAGATTAAAAAAAAAAGTATATATATATATATATATATATATATATATATATATATATATATATATAAATGACAAGCATTTCATGACAGTTTAAGTAAGGCCTGAACTGTTACAAAGGCCATGCATTTTGCATGATATTGAGTCAGGCTATATAAGCCACAGTGCAGAGAAGAGGGTCACCGTCTTTTCTGTAATGAACTATTAATAAATGTTTATTTATTTAACATCTGTTAACCGAGTATGCAGACTGTTCCAATGAGTCAAGACTCCATTCAGTCATGACTTGAGCCTTAAAGGCCAAACAACACAACTAGACATACACGAGAATCAGACCTCTCAACCTCTTAATGTAAGAAGTCTAGCCAAAGACAAATATAATTGGGGGGGGGCAAAGACTGGGACATACTGAGATCAGTTCAATAGCTCTGCTTGACAGAGGCTCAGTAAATTGATCAATGGGGTGGCGTAAGCCGACACACCTTGACTAGGCTTATAAATGCCCTTGGGCAGATAGCCTAGTACCTACCTATGAAGCTATGAACTTATTACATATATGGTTATACATAACCTATTATTCTATCTACTGTTGAGGTTTGTAGGGGCACTTTCATGTTATTTATGTCTGCAAAAGGAATGAATGTGGTACAGGGACTGTACTTCTACATATAGATGTATGTATGTGTGTATGTATGCATATATGTTTATAACAAACTCGCTGACCTCCACAAGGCGGTCCAATTAGAACCGGGCCATCCAACCCTGACATGCCTGGATCCATAATTTCATACCCATGGTTCCTCCACCCCACCTAAGTTCCACATACAAGCAAACCATCCATTCTCCAGTTGCTATCCCAGCCATAACACACCTCCGCACATTGCCTTCTCCCCAGCGTTAGGGACCCTACACGTATGTTGTCTCAACCCATGTATCATCAGGCTCTCCCAATCTTTTAGTCCTTGAACATACCTGCCCTGGCTTGTGTAATGGTTGGAAGTCCAAATACCCTGCAATTTTCGGGTAGTCCCACCAGAGACTACCCTGTAATTGTTTGTAAGGTAGACTTAGCAGGTCGATAATGTTACTCCTACTGGTAGTATCCTGCCTGTGGTTTGAGAAGCAGTGATTTGCTCACCCCTGCCCAGCTTGATATGACATAAGATGACAGCACTAAATAATACAGGAGTTGCTGTTGTTTTCCTTCACATTCTTTTTGTATTCTTTATTGTCACAACGTTCATTCTTCATATATATATATATATATATATATATATATATATATATATATATATATATTATATCTGTACATGGATTCACTTTAGAAGATCGAATTCCCAAAATCTCGAACCTCATATTGTCGAGACCAAAAGATTGAGTTTTGGAAACTCGAACTTCTAAAATGAAACCCAAAAAAAAAAAAAAAGTCAAACATCGCTTTTGCAGGGGGGCTTCGCCCTCCTGCACCCCCACACCCCCCCTACTTAAATATACCAACTCCGAGATTGCGCTACAGTGGGGAAAAGGGAAATCTCCCATATTGCGCTGTATGCGGAAGCGCAAAACGGGAGATTTCCCACCTCTTGTCAACACCACAAAAAAGATAAAAACATTACGTACACACAGAGCGTACAAGAAGCCTTGCCTCTGTGTGCACGTAACGTTTTAAGGTAAGTAAAGTGTTATTTTTTACAACTTTACATATTCGATTTACTGAACTGTCGATCATATGGTCTCGACCATATGACATTCGAGATTTCAGTAATTCGATTATATAAAGTGCTTCCCTGGACATACACATGCACATACATCTGCATAATTCTATACATTTCCTATGCTGTTGCATGACTGTGCTGGATGATATGTTTTTGATAACATCAGACATTTGTATATCTACCATGGCTTAGTGGTAAATCACATAGGCTGTGGTGTGTAGGTTCCTGGGTTTGAGCTTTGCAGAGATCATTTATTTGGTTGCTGGGCAGAACATGGGCCATTGGATACAGAGTGATTAGAGCACTTTTAAGCAGTTGTGAGCGGGTGTCTGCGGGTTTGCATGATGGTAAGCAGTGCTAACTTCCGATTACAGTTTCTTAAATTCAGTTAGCTTCTACTATGCTTAATGTGTGTAGGCACTGCTTACACCTGAGCAAATGCACTTAAACATGCTTACAAGTACTTATATATGTTTACTACTGCTTATTTGTGCTTAAACCTGCTTACTAGTGCCTTATTTATTATGACACTACCACTTTAATTAAATTAAATTAAATTAATTAAACATTTAATGCAGTACTCCAGTTCACATTTACATGTCATTATGTAGGTTATACAGCAAAAAGATGTAAAAATGTGTTCGTATACACATTCCACATGATATGTGCTGCAGTGGGACTCGAACCATGAATGCCTGTTTGTTAGGCGGATGCTCTAACCACTACACTATTGACATTAATGTCAATTTTGCATGTGTTTTTCTATTTGGATGATTTTGACGTGTAAGCTACGCTAAGCAAAGGGCAGTGACACGCAAACATGCTGTGCTTCGCTTACACTTTAAATAACGAAGAAATACAAATGTAAAATAGGGACACTAGGGCATTTAAATGTAATAGTTCTAGGAACAGGGGCTCAACATTCAACTACGTGCTTGTGTGTTTATTCCTTTGAGTTTATTTCAGTGATCTTGGACACTCTTGTACGCTTGGATACATTTCAGTATCCATGGACACAGAATTAATTGCTTATTATTAAAGGCAGGCTCTAATAGTAAGCTTTGAAGGTTGTGCAACTGTGGGGGCATGCCTCTGTGTAAACTGATTTTATTATATTAATGGCACAACTGATTTCTTGCAAGTTACACAGAATATTGGGCATGGTTCTATCAACTACCTTGATGTCCTTCTTATTATACACCCTGCAACGCAGATTCTTTCATCCAGGATTTACAGGAAGCCATCTTATTCCAACAGTTTACTAAATTTTAGTAGCAGCCACCCTTACCATCAAAAGCGAGCTGTAGTTAAGGGACAGATGGTGAGAGTGGCCAGAATGGTTTCTAGTTGGGATGAGTTTCTTGATGAGTGTAACACATTGAAATTTATGTTTTTGAAATGAGGTTATCTGGAACAACTGGTTTCTAAAATCATGAATGAGGTTGTTAGGAAAAGGGATTCTGGGATATATGTTCTCTTGTTGGGTACGAGTCAACCAATTATGCCATTGGTGGATTCAGGCCCCAGTGTAAATGCTTGTCGCAATGATATTGTGCAGTCTGCACATAGTGTAATGGACAGGGTTGAAGCCAACATGATGGAATCTTGTCATTCTTATTTTCTTATCACATTTAATGCTGACTGCGACTGGATTGTTTCAATCATTACTAAGAATTGACAATTGCTTTGCAGTCATGCACAGGTTGTTTAGAAACTTGGCTCCTGTCCTAAGTTTATTTACAAGAGGGGTAAATCTTTTAAAATTTTTTTGATAATATGGGTGATGTCAAACACAGGGATGTTGGTAGGATGAGGAAATGTGAGGCATGTTCTTCATGCCACATGGTTTTGGAAGTGGACAAGATCAAGGTTAACAACAAAACTATTAGGCTTAGGGGACACCACAATTGCCAATCCAAAGGTGTGTGGTTTATTTAGCCCTATGTAAATCATGTCCTGGTATTACATGGGAAAAACTGAGGGTAAGTTAAGACAGCGAATTTATGATCATTGTTATGACATAAACAAGCAGAAGTCTACCAATGTGCTTTGTAAATATATTGCTGCCAATCACGGCCATAGTTTTGGGTTTTGGAACAGGTGGAGCAGCATCCCAGGAGCGGCCCTTGGTCTATTGTTTTGGAACAGAGGGAATTGTGGTGACAAATCTACCTCAATGCCTCAACTTTCCCTGGTTTAAATGAGGTTATCAGTATTAGTTGTTTGTTAAAAATGAAGGCTTATGTTAAATAATTTGTTCATAATGTATTTTAACTTCATGTTCATTTATTATTCATTTTCTAATTCTGTTTTAATTCACACATTTTATATATATATATATATATATATATATATATATATATATATATATTTTTTTTTTTTTTTTTTTTTAATTTTTTGGTCTTATTTGTATCACATGATTTGCAGAGAGTATTTAAGTTGTCACATAATTTGTTCAATGTGTCTGAAGAAGTCTATATGATGAAAGCACTTAATGTGGATTCTTTCTAGAATAAATTCCTGATTGCCTTTCTGCCTGTGCCTTTTGGTTTCAGTTTTTAGTTTTTTGTTCTGTTTTGAACATTAGAAGTGTCAAAAGCAGTTTCAGCATTTAAGGAGGTGCTGTATTTTATTTTGCAGGACATACACACTTGTGATGAGACTGCTTAAAACTAATCATGACAAGGTAAGATAAGAGTATGACTTAATCTGAAATTTAAGTGTTCCTGTTTTAGTATAATGCTTCAAAGAAAATGTGAAGAGTTTAATGCATTTTATTTATGTATCTTTTGTTGACTGGGTTAGTCCTACTAGACTAGTAACCTCTTTTCAGGGAAAACTTGAGGTGTTATTCATACTACTAGGAGAAATTTGGCCAGGAAATCATGGAAGTGACACCACCAACTCAACTAGAAGGGACCCCCCCCCCATACTGCACTGTATGGTCAGTGATCAATCTACTTGGTGTGGGAAAGGAACTCACACCCTCCTGCACCAAAGGCAAGTGTGCTACCTGTTGCATCACTGACACTGCATAAGATTTAACTTTGTCTAGCAAAACAGATGCCGGACAATGCAAAGTGGCACTAATAAATTAAGATCTGGCTCTGCAGTCAGATTCTGTAGACAAAGAAAAAATGACAAATATAAATAACTTGTTCTCTATGGTAAGTAAAAAAAAATCACAAACTCTTGAAGAAAGAGAACAGTACACATTACTTGGGAAGAGTCATCAAAATACTATGCGTTTCTCTGCAACACTTGGGGGCTAGTCTGTTTATGATATCTTAAATAACTTGCCAGTGTGCTCATCATCCTTGATGGCCACAGCTTTGCCTGAATCAGTTGGTCACTGGTTGGCATATCCAGTCTGAGAGATCAAAGACAGGCATCTAGCTGGAGGAACAAAG
Organism: Protopterus annectens; assembly: GCF_019279795.1. Taxonomy (NCBI): domain Eukaryota; kingdom Metazoa; phylum Chordata; order Ceratodontiformes; family Protopteridae; genus Protopterus; species Protopterus annectens. Next base: position 1,553,626,560 of record NC_056743.1, read on the forward strand.
GATAATGTCATACGATGAAAGGAAAGAAAATAAAGCAGCACGATAAACAAGGGATTTTTTTAACAATGTATACCTTTTTTTTCTGTTTTCCAGCACACCACTCACAAGTGTTAAACATGCTCTTATTCATATGTCCATTAAACATACAAACACCAAACAAGCACCTTATTAAAATAACATTGGAAGCCAGGATGTTCTGTGATATTTGTTTCTTTTTAATTTGAGACATTGTAAGGTAAGTGTGGGTCTTTTATACATAAGACAAGTCAGGAAATAAAGACATGCGCAAAGGATACACCCTGCATTCATATGGCAGAAAAAAGTGAAAAGGTTAGATGCTGCATTGATTAGTATTTATGTTAAACAAGGAGAGTTGCAGAAAGACAGGAAAGTGAAGAAATTCTGACAAGGTGATTACTCTGTGGAAAGTTTTAAGTATAACAGATAATAATTGAGAATTATTTACTCAAGAACAGGAAAGATAAAGCAAATCTAGTACAATTTTCTGAAAGAAAATAGTACCTGGTAAGAAAGGAAGACTGTGTAACAGAAAAGCAGAAAGTCTAAGAAAAAGAAAGGGATGGAATGAGAAAGAGGCATGTTACAGAACTATAGAAAAATAGCTATGCTTATGCTCATTTCTGCAAGGAGACCACTAAAAATAAATAAGTAAAATAAATCTTAATGTCATAAAAAAAATCACTGCAAAGGCAGACTAGCATACAGTGGTGATTGTAAAATACATTGACCACAGCAACACATTTGGGAAATCACCAACGTCACAGAAAGGAGCTACTGAGAGGGTTGCATTGTATTACAAAATGGACTTGGAAGAATCATAATACCTACTGCATACTCAGTGATCCAAGGTGCTGACCTAAAATTTAGGTACAGCCCAGTAAAAAAGTGGGTGCCTATTCTGGCACAAAAACCCCACACCATTGAAATTCTTTACTGGAACCACTATTTCATTTTTTCTCACTAACCATGGCTCTTAAAAAGCTGTGATTATTGAGCAAGAAAAATAAAATAAATGTACAACAGCAGAACAAATTCAAGCAACTGTAACCACAGCTGCAACAGCAGTTGCAAGGACTTGCCATTTCCTTTCTCCACATTAACTGTGGCTCTTAAAAAGACATGGTTAGCCAACAAGGAGAAAAATAAGCCATTAGTAATAAGATCTATAACAGCTATGAGCACCCTTTTGTTCCTGATTCATTGGATATTAGGGTGCAGTTTAGCTCGGATTGTTTAAGTGTATGAGCTACTAGTGTACTACATTGTGTAGTCCTGGGTTTGAGTCCCTTAATTTCCACTTGCAATCCGTGTGACTCTGAGAAAGCCACTTAAACACATACAAACACCTTGTAAATATATATACAATTCTTCTTCAATCCTTACTAACTCATTTCATATTTATTTCCTCCCACTAACACTGAACTCCTCTAGATATTGCCCTACCTGTTGTTCCCTTTCTGTTGGTCAACTTTCCAACTAGTTTCACTTTAGATTATACCACATTTTGATAAAATACATTGTGATCATGGTTACTATATATGTAATATAGTACAACTTATTGTTGTATTGCTAGTTATCTTGCATTTGTATTGCATCTTCTGTTTGTGTAGTAACTGTACTTGACTGTAATGTGTATTACAAATGGGGCTGAGCCTGTAATTGGTCATTCTTGATCAGTGCTCTACCCCAGTAAACAAATGTAAAATAAATAAAATAAAAAAGATAATAAAAGAATACCCAGTCTGTCCCTGACATGTATACATCTCATGCTAAACTGCTAAAAAAAAAAAAACAATAAATAAATAAATATAAGGTGTACTGTGGTGCTAGAAGTACATTTCAGCAATGGATTTCTTTTGTATGTCACTGAAAAAATGATTGGTGGGGTTACAAGCATCACATCAAAATGAGAAAGGACCATTACAGGAAGTTCTATTCAGTGTGTCAATAAGAACAATAATTACAAATGGAATGAAAATGGAGGAACCTGAGTCTGTCCCGTCTTATGATCAAATGCTAAAATGCATATTGAAAAATACAACACAAAAGCATTGTTTGTAAAGATTTGAATGAAAGGTCAACAATCAATGTATAGAAAAATGAAATTCAGAACTTCAAAGTTGCTTAACCCCAAAGACATAACCCTTTTCATTCTGATACATCAAAAAGAACTTCCTCCAACAACAAAACCATATAAAACAATATTAATGTGTAACCCCCCCCCCTTTACTTCTACCCTCCTGGGAAGATTCACCACGGACCATCTCATATAAATATAATTATGGATATACTATATTAATTGCACCATAATAAATCAGCAAGGATTAGTCAATGAGGTTTCACTTCCACTTAAGTCAAAGATCAAGCAGTATTAAGAGTAAGAGCCTGGAATTGTGCCAGTAAAGAAGTACCCCCATTAATCAAAGGTTACATAACCTTAGAGTCAGCAAATTTAGAGATGTGGAGGTTACAGACGGTTTGTCCCATCTGTTTTTTTTTTTTTTAATTTTCTGAAAGTTAATATTCTGTGTTTGGTCATTTTGTTTTCTGTTTTTCTTTTTTTTTTTTTGCTTTTGTCTAACTATTTGCCCATATAATTACAATCAAACCTCATCATTCACCACTGCTCAAAATAAGCCAGTCACTCATCTCACTTATTAATCTGTCAAACTTTGCAAAGTAAGTCCTCATATGACTACATTCTCCTGAACAGGGTACCCATGAATGTTAATTGCTTTCAGAAGCCAGCATCTGTATATGAATAAATGACCTGGAGTCAAAACACATGCCTGTTCATTCACAGCCAGTGGTTGCCCAGCAGGATACACAAATCTGCTAAAACTAAAAGTAGTACAGTTGCCAGTATCTAATAGTACTATTACATATCTGTGCTTGCAGCTTGACAATTGAATTCAACTTAACCATTCCATCAACTACACAGCTGACACCATTATTTTTTCTTGTAGGGAAGTCAATCCTTACACTACCTGATCATATGAGACTTACACACTATACAGTTAAAAACAAAAGCAACCAGATCAATAATAAACCTGCATAGAATGGTTAGAAAATGAAATGTAATTAGTCTGAAGATGAAATAAGATGCTTATTTGGGCAGTATTTCTGAACTGAAAATAAAATGCCTTGACAGCAGCTGACAGTTCTTATATATCAGGTTGTCAAGACTCATTCAGATAATCTTCAGGTGAGGCAAACTCTAGTCAAAAAAGGTGAAAGAATATGTGCCTGCAGTGTTTGAATAGCAGCATGTGCCAGCATCTTTCCTGCCTCTGATGGGTTAAGTCTAAGTTGATGAAGACTAGACTGATGTTATCAGCAAAGAACTGAATACACATACATCTACTTTGTGTGACGTCTCTAAGTAGCAGCATTTATACAAAGAAAAATGGTGCCCAGACTGAGCTCCAAAGAACCCAGCAATTCAACATGCGGCTACCAATGGGATTACTTATATTAACCACTCACCTAGTGGAATCTGACAGATAAGAGGGAAATAGATAGATTATAGCAGACAGTGAGCTGGAGGTGTTTAATCAAAATGTCATGGTCAGTGGTACCATTGCCATAAGCTACTAAGAACTAAAGAAGGACTAGACTTGAATATAACCCTAATTCCTCACCAAAATGAGGTCACTAATGACCCATAAAATACTGCTCTCAGTGTTGTTCTTTGGTCTAGGAAGTGGGATGTTAAGCAGGAATACAAATGAGCATAATACACCTTTCTAATAACCTTGCTTATAAAAGTAATGTTACAGACTGGATGGTAATTTTCCAGAAAGTTCATGTTAAGGGATGGCTTCTTGATCCTGGAGGAAAGTAATGCCTCTTTTAAAATGACTAGAATAACTCCAATCCTCAAAGAGGGGCAAATAATATGAAAATAACTGGAGCTTGGGTCTCATTGAAGGATTTAATGAACCACTCAGGCCCAAGGTCCAGTCCATAGTGGAAAGAAAGTATTAATGAAATCATATCCATGATCCCTTTAAAGTTAATGTAACAGTCGGGGGTATGGGTTGTAACTCCCACACCACTGCGACAATTATTCCATGTGCAACAGCAGCAGAAGTATTAGGAATAACTTCCACCAAAATACAATGGGCAATTGGCCTTAAGGACATACAGTAAACATGTACTCTGAAAGTGTCTTAGTTCTGGTTTAAGCACTTGGGCTCCAAACCAGTTATTTTACATTAGGAAGGTTTATGATCTACACTCTTGGAGGAGTACTCTACTGAATCACTGCTTTATTTAAACTGTTTTTTGCTGTTGTGACTGCAATTTTCTGCACTTTGAATTTCTAGTACTTCTGCATTTTATAACATAGGCTAGATTCAGGTTTGCTTAATCTATACTGTTTGGTATCATTTGAGCACTAAAACCAACCATCTTACATTAGGAAGCCCCCCCCCTCCCCCTACACCTTTGTGGTAGAAGTGTGCAGCAAAGGACCCATCTGAGTTGGAGATTGCTGAAATAAGGCTCAGTCCTGGGACTTCCCTTTGGTTACTTTGCTTAAAATTGTTTAACTTCACTTATATTTAAGTGCCATGTTTGCATGGGTTTGTACTAAGTTTACCGGAGCTGTACAGAGATTGCACTGCTGCCCTGTGAGCAACTAAGTTGTGCAATGAGAAACATTAACGCAGTTTTCTACCCCTAGCCCTACATAGAATAGCTGCTTTTTGTTAGTCTTACAGCAAAATCTGGTCCAGCTAGCCCACTCCCCACTAGCTGCTACAGTATATACCTGCCAAACTGGATGGACAGTTTCCCACCATTTCTCCAGCCAGCCTAATTGAGATGGGTATCCTGAGGCAATGCAGCAATTCCCTCATGTATACAAATACAACATGTGAGAGATGTGTATGTATGTATATATATATATATATACATACTATGAATTTGGATTAAATTCTCTTATATAACAAACCAGATATCAAACAGGTTGTCAGCACACACACACTCTCACCTCTTGCATATCACAAGTTCACAACACATAAACCCACATATGTGGAGGTACTTGCTAGAAGCCTACCTAAAGATCAGAGACTTCTCAAGTGCAAACCTACTGCACACACTGCAGACCCAACAGACTCCACTACAAATAATAATACACACAACAGTGTCTCAACCAATAAGTCTCTAAGACAAAACACCTCAAAACCATATGTCTTGGTCATAGGCAACTAGATAGTGAGACACACAGATGTCCCCCTCACCAGGCTGGACAAGAAAAAGGTCATGGTCAGCTGTCTGTCAGATACCAGGATCTGTCAGATCATGCACGTACTGAAGTCTCTCAACAGCAAGTACTGCTATGACTCAGTCACAGTCCATATTGGAGTGAATCACTTGAGATGCACCTCAATGGAATATATGAAAAGAGAAATGGCCGAGTTCTCAGATCATGTGTTCCAGGCATTGATGTCCATAGCCCTAAGCAATATTCTACCTTCACCCATGATGATGCCTCAATATAAACAAAAAATAATTGACTGCTCTGAGTTACAGCACAAAGGCACGAAAATTAAAGAACCAACTGACATTGCCAACATCCTGGCAGATAGGTTCAGTGCTAACTTTACCCCCCCCCCCTCACCCCCTAAAGGGCCCATATCTATACAGGAAGAATGCAGAGTCCCTGTAATCACAACTACGCAGGTAAAAGCGGCACTCTCTAAAGCCAAAAACACAGCATCCATGGGACCGGAAAACATCCCAGGCTGCGTTTTACACGAACTTCAGAACGAACTGGCTCCCCACTTAAGCACCATGTTCAATAATAACCTCGCATCAGGCTTTGTGCCCACTGAATGGCACACAGCAACAGTTATTCCACTCCACAAAGGGGGAGCCACCACTGATCCCAGGAACTATCGACCTATTAGCCTGACAAGCCTGGTCTGCAAGGCCATGGAACACATCATCATGGAACTCCTAAACGAAGACATTGGTAACTTCCAAACTCTGGATCCCACCCAGTTTGGGTTTGTGAAAGGCAGATTATGCCTCCTGAACCTGATCGACTTCTTTGAGGCAGTCACCAAAGCCGTAGATGAGGGTAAGGTGGTTCACACAGCCTATCTTCACCTCGCCAAGGCTTTCAATACCATCACCCATTCTGGAATTATAGCTAAAATCACTAAACTATGTATAAATCCCTATGTCACAAGATGGGTTTCCAACTGGCTCACTGACAGAACCCACACTGTAAAAGTTGCAGACTCCAAATCTGACCTCAAAGCAGTGACAAGTGGAATACCACAGGGTTCCGTCCTGGGACCTCTCCTGTTTGGTATCTACTTCTCTGAAGTACAGGCGAACACAGAAGGACTCTGGCTAACGAAGTTCACAGATGACTGCAAACTAGGAGCCATAGTCAAGTCCCCAAATGATGTGGACATCCTACAGAAGGGCCTCGCTGAGACAGATGCCTGGTGTCAGAGCCATGGCCTCAAGCTCAGTGCCAAAAAGTGCAGTGTCATCCCCTTTGGTAAAAACTCTGTACCCATGAACTACCACATAGGCAGCAATCTACTTAATACCGAATGTGTGATAAGAGACCTTGGGACCCAGGTGGACAGTAGTCTCTCCTTTGATAGTCACATCGCCACAGTAGTCAGGAAGTCCTTCTACGTGGCACACCTCATCATAAAAGGGTTCTCATCCAGGAAAAAATAGGTCATTGTTCCCCTCTTCTCGACACTCATTAGACCCATTATAGAGTACAATGCCTCTTTTGGAATGTACCTCACAAGACATCTGCAGCAGCTGGAAAGGCCACAGAAGTACCTCACAAAGAGGATTACTGGCTTCAAACAAATGCCCTACACTGACTGCCTCAAAAAACTTCAGCTTTACTCCGTAGCATATCACCTACTCCGAGGTGATCTCTGCCTAACATATAAAGCTATGTTGGACATGCTACACCTAAAGAAATCCCAATCCCTCTGAGCTACACACTCTAGGGGACCTAAACCTTGTCACCACAATAAACAGGACACACTGGAGGGTGACATACTTCCCATACTCTGGAACAGGCTACTCATCTATGTCAAGCAAAGTTCTTCATTAGCACTCTTCAAGAAAAATCTTGATGAGTGGATGGGAAATAGGAAATACACCCCGGGGATCACTTCTGTGTCTCTGCTCGACAGTGGCACAGAAAAATAACTTTCTTGGGTGGCGTAAGCCAGGGAACCTTGTTGGCTAGGCTTACGTAGGCCCTTGGGCCAATAGCCTAGTACCTACCTATGAACCTATGAACAACTGTCTTAGCTTCTGGTGTCAATCCAGGGAGATCCAGTATCTGTCAGCCTGAGAAAATATGGTCAACAGACCATGCTGCTTTGCCAGAGATGGTCTTTACCTGTCGTCACTTGACTTTTGGGTATTAGTAAAGGTACTTGCCTCCCCCATAGTGCCTTTTTTACACAATGTCATAACAACAAAATTCTCGACATAAAAAAATCCACTAGAGACAAACTCAAGGTTATGCTGCTTAATGCTAGGAGTCTAAATTGAAAACTGCACTCACTGGAAGCACTCCTTACTCTGGAAGATGCCAATGTCTGTGCAGACACAGAGACATGGTTCAAGGCCTCAGAGACCACCCCGGTCATGCAAGGTTACAATGTCTTCCACACGTTCAGACCTCAAAATGAGCATGAAAAAAACAAAGGCGGAAATGTATCCATCTTCATTAAAGACAAATACACTTCAAGACTGGTCAAACAGTACAACTCCTAGAGCTACTCCAAGTTCAACTAACTGTAGGTAAAACCCCCTTCCCTTTCATTGTAGGTCCCTCACCATGAGGCACAAGAACCACTCTGCCTACCTGGACCTACTTGAGTCATTCACTATACAGCCAAACACCTTGGTCATGGGTGATTTCAACTATCCTTCCATCAACTGGTAGACTGTATATGAACACAAACACACTCGCCCTAAGGTTCCTGGACTTTTTCAATACAAATGCTCTGGAACAGATAGTCTGCACCCCCACAAGGGGCTTGAATGTCCTAGACTTTAGTACTCACCAACATAGAGGGTCTCTGCACTACCCCCTGTGTGTTGCCCTCCCTGGTAAGGTTTGATCATAAATCAGTTTTGTTTGAAGTAAAGATCATACCTGATCCCCACTCAAGAGCAAAAAGGATGAAAAATTTCTCCAAAGCAAACTATAGCCTACTAGGCGATGGCATAAATAGTTTCAAACTCTGTGCTACTACTATCAGCAATGACTCCTATACAGAGGTGTACACAAATGCCCTGTATAAACACCTATACAAATGAATAGACTCGGCTGTACCTGAATGGATCAAAACAAGGTCCTCACAAAAAACATCAATCATAAATAAGTTATACAACAAGAGGAAGAAACTAATGTCTAAGAACAAGAGGGAACTCACTCAGCAGTGGAAGGACACCCTCCCAGCTTGAATAAGCAAATTAGATATCTTGTAATGTCCTCTAAAGTCAATTACAAAGCTAAACTGGCATCCCTGGCTAAGGCTAATCACAAAGCATTCTTTAGCTACATCAGAAATCTGAAAAGGAAGGCCCAGATTGGTGCCAAACTAGTAGAGGATGGTACCACTTATACTGACCTTGAGTATGTCACCAACCTGCTAGCAGACAGATTTGGTGCAAACTTCCCCCCTCTATCCCCACCAGACATACCCCAAAGCTTACCTGTCACCAGTCCTCTACCTAGTTTCTCCAAAGAGAAGGTCATAACTGCACTCTACATGGCCAAAAACACAGCATCTATGGGACCAGATAACATCCCAGGCTACTTACTAAATGGTCTAAAACAGGACCTAGCAGAAACACTTGGCACTCTCTTCAACCACAGTCTAAGAACTGGCTTTGTCCCAGCAGAGTGTAAAAACAGCAACAGTAACTCTCTTGCACAAAGGGGGTCCATCAACCAACCCTGAGAACTATAGACCCATAAGCCTAACCAGAGAATTATCATGAACCTTACCAACAAAGACATAGGTGACATTCAAACTCTTGATCTGACCCAGTTTGGCTTCATTAAGGGTGGATCATGCCTATTAAACCTGGTGAACTTCAATAATGACATCAAAGCCCTGGATGAAGGCAAAACAGTACATAAACCATGTCTTGACTTAGCCAAGTCTTTTGACACATTCCCCCACTCAAGGATTATTGAGAAACTTACCCAGCTGGGAATTAACCCATATGTCACTATATGGATAGCCAACTGTTTCACCAACAGAACGCATACAGTCAAAGTTGGGGATTTCACCTCTATCAGCAGACAGGTTACCAGTGGTGTACAACAAGGATCTGTGCTGGGCCCCCTACTGTTTAGAAAAATAGAGGGCCTGTGGCTTTCCAAGTTTGCCATTGACTGCAAATTGGGTGCAATCATTGATTCCCCTAAATATGATGGCATACTACAAAAAGGGCTTACACAGACAAATGATTGGTGCCAAAACCACAGACTTAAACTAAATACAAAAAAAATACATTATCATCCCTTTCGGCAAAGGAAAAGTCCCTGCAAATTGCAGTATTACAGTATCCCCTTAGCTCAAACCCTGTGGTGAGAGATTTGGGACACATGTTGATAGCAACCTTAACTTCAATCACCATGTGTCCACAGTGGTAACAAAGGTCGTCTATAGTGCACATCTCATAAGTAAGGGCATTGCATCCAGAGATAAAGATGTTATAACTCCTCTGTAGTCATCCCTCATTAGACCACTAATAGAATACAACGCTCCCTTCTGTATGTACTTCACCAGACACCTGCAGCAGCTGGAGAGACCTCAGAGGTTTCTCACCAAGAAAAGTCAGGGTCTTCAGCACATGACCTACATGGACAGACTGAAGGGCCTGTCACTCTAATCTGTATCTTATAGGCTGCTGAGAGGCAACTTGTGGCTGGCCTACAGAGCAGTCTCAGACCCTGTCCTAATGGAAATGCTGCACATTTGCAAGTCAAATGGAACAAGATTCACTCGCTCTAGGGATCTTAACCTGAAATGTTAACAGGACACTCCTCTGGAACAAACTCCCAAGTCATGTGAAAAAGAGCTCCTCAATGACCCTATTTAAGCATAACTTAGACAACCTTGGATAAGGGCAGTCAGTGCTAATCATAGACTCATGCTGCAAATATAGACCATACAACTTGGTCAATAAGGGAACAAGGGTATAACATGGCTAAGCTTATAAAGGCCCTAGGGTCACTAGCCTAGTAACCTCCTATGAACCTATGAACCTATGCCTTGGTTAAAATTCCAGCAGCTACTGCAGTGAAATAAGCCCCACACTGCACAGCTACAGGTCAGAGTTATAATTACCTGCTCATCAAGATTTCACCAAACTCCCAAACTCTGACTCATCCTAGTGTGTATATATATATATATATATATATATATATATATATATATATATATATATATATATATATATATATATATATATATATGGGTCCCCTTCAAAACATCTAAAACCCATAACATCTAATTTCATAACATTGAGACCAGAACATCAAAAACCCAAAATATCTAAAACCCATAACATTGAATTTCCTAACATCTAACAGTACAAATCACACGAAAATAACATCCCTTCCACATATAATGACATATAATGACACCAACCTACCAAACGCACTTTTTACTATGTTTCTGCAGGGGCCTTGATACAGTGAGGTTAGGAAATTAACTTTTTTCCACTGTAGTGCAATCTTGGAATTGGTATATTTAATGTACGGGGAGTGTGGGGGGGTAGTAAAAAGTGTGTTTGATAGTTTTGTGTCATTATATGTGGAGCAGATGTTATTTTCTTGTGATTTGTAGTGTTAGATGTTATGAAATTCGTTGTTATGGGTTTTAGATGTTTTGGGTTTTAGATGTTCTGGTCTCAATGTTATGAAATTAGATGTTATGGGTTTTAGATGTTTCAAAGTAGACCCATATAGGTGTTTAGGTGAAATGGCAGTGGAGTTTTTAACTAGATTGTTTAATGAAATCTTGGAAAGTGAGAGGATGCCTGAGGAATGGAGAAAAAGTGTTTTGGTACCGATTTTTAAGAATAAGGGTGATGTGCAGAGCTGTAGTAACTATAGAGGGATTAAACTGATCAGTCACAGCATGAAGTTATGGGAAAGAGTAGTGGAAGCTAGGTTAAGAAGGGAGGTGATGATTAGTGATCAGCAGTATGGTTTCATGCCAAGGAAGAGCACTACAGAAGTGATGTTTGCTCTGAGAGTGTTGATGGAGAAGTACAGAAAAGGTCAGAAGGAGTTGCATTGTGTCTTTGTGGATTTAGAGAAAGCATATGACAGGGTGCCTAGAGAGGAGTTGTGGTATTGTATGAGGAAGTCAGGAGTGTCAGAGAAGTATGTAAGAGTGGTACAGGATATGTATGAGGGTAGTGTGACAGCAGTAAGATCTGCAGTGGGAGTGATGGATGCATTTAAGGTGGAGGTGGGACTACATCAAGGATCAGCTCTGAGCCCTTTCTTATTTGCAATGGTGATGGACAGGTTGACAGACGAGATCAGACAGGAGTCCCTGTGGACTATGATGTTTGCAGATGACATAGTGATCTGTAGTGAGAGTAGGGAACAGGTGGAGGAGACCCTGGAGAGGTGGAGATATGCTCTAGAGAGAAGAGGAATGAAGGTCAGCAGGACTAAGACAGAATATATGTGTGTGGATGAGAGGGAGGACAGAGGAATGGTGAGGATGCAGGGAGTAGAGGTGGCGAAGGTGAATGAGTTTAAGTACTTGGGATCAACAGTTCAGAGTAATGGTGAGTGTGGAAGAGAGGTGAAGAAGAGAGTACAGGCAGGATGGAGTGGGTGGAGAAGAGTGTCAGGAGTGATTTGTGACAGACGAGTACCAGTAAGAGTGAAAGGGAAGGTCTACAAGAGGGTAATGAGACCAGCTATGTTATACGGGTTGGAGTCAGTGGCATTGACAAAAAGGCAGGAGTCAGAGTTTGACATGGCAGAGTTGAAGATGGTAAGATTAGCACTGGATGTGACGAGGATGGACAGGATTAGGAATAAGTATATTAGAGGGTCAGCCCAGGTTGGAAGGTTTGGAGACAAAGTCAGAGAGGCAAGATTACGTTGGTTTGGACATGTGCTGAGGAGGGATGCAGAGTATATTGGGAAAAAGATGCTAAGGATGAAGGTGCCAGGTAACAGGAAAAGAGGAAGGCCTAAGATAAGGTTTATGGATGTGGTGAGAGAGGTCATGCAGGCAGGTGGTGTGACAGAGCAAGATGCAGAGGACAGGAAGAAATGGAAACAGTTGATCTGCTGTGGCGACCCCTAACGGGAGCAGCCGAAAGAAGAAGAAGAAAGAAAAAGAATATATATATATATATATGTGTGTGTGTGTATATATATATATATATATATATATATATATATATATATATATATATATATATATATATATATATATATATATATATATATATATAATTTATTTATTTATTTCACATTTGTTAACCAGGATAGTCCGACTGGACAGCAGGTGTCCATTTTTAGTGGAGTCCTGGGGAGAAAAGCTCCAGCACAGTTAAAAAAGAGAATACAATTTACAATTATATGAGATGATAAGTTGTATATTACTTTAGCATAGTATAAAAAAGTTACAAATTGCTTACAATAAGTCAGAGCATAGAAATCAATTTGCAGGTGGATGTTACAATATAAAGATATTTTGTTTAATAGCAATGAGTATTCTATTGTTGAATAAAAAGGTGAGACATTTTTATACAGAGTGAGCACAGCAGTGGCTGTATTACACTGATGGATGGATGAACAGGTGACTACTTGTACAAGTATTTACAGTATTTACAGTGAGCATTAAGATGAATTCAGAGGAGTATTGTACAGTCTCAACAGTGACCCTGGCAGAAGATGCACCTGAGTTGTAAAAAGGTTTATATGTATATATGTGTGTGTATATGTATATATATATATATATATATATATATATATATATATATATATATATATATAAAATTGCACATAATTTCTGAATGAAGGGGCAAATGGTGAAATGGTGACTTTCCACTGCCAAATGCCTTCTTTCCAAGTTTAAAGGTACATTTCTACCAGTTAGTCAAAACTGCCAAAACCAAGAAGATACATTTGTATTAGAAAGTTACCATAAATGTAGATGTTTGAGTAGCTTCTCTGTAGCAGACTTCCTAGCTGGGGTGTCCTGCTCTGCAGGTAGCACGTTGTTGCCCAGACTTCCAGAGCTCTTTTCCTCCGTACTGCTTTGACTGGTGCTCTGCTTCTGGCATCAAAACGTCGGTAGTACAACGAGTGCATCAGCTCATGCCATCTTTGGATCTTTCTTGCCCTGATAAAACCTGAAGAGACACCACAGCACACTGGCTGGATCCACCCCAGGGTGTCTAATCTGGAGGCTGTAGAGGGAAGGGCTGAAAAAACAGGGGTGCCTGCATGATTGCTTGAGAAAGGAAGTTGGGTGAATATGTACTATTGCCAGTCCAACAACAGAAGAAGGAGACAAGAAGTAAAGTGGGAGGTAGGATGGGAAAGGACTTTAACAGTGAATCTACTTGAACATCTACGATTATGGTAAGTTCCTAACACAACTGCACTATGTTCATCATAGTATACATTGCTGCAAAAGGGGAAGATAACATTATTTGGAAACTAATCCTTGCAGGATAGCAGAAGCGAATCCTGCTTTGGATCTGGATGCTGCCTGATGGGTTGTAATGTTTTGAGAAGTTGTGAATAGAGAACCAAATAAAGAATGTGCACTTTTTTGGCAGCAAATTCTGGAGGGAACATTGGCAGTGACTGATTGCCTCACTGAAAACAACATGCATTTGGAACAGGAATCTATGATGCAAAAAATGCACCTAGAGTAAGTCTTTACATGAGATTTATGTTACACAAGATAAACAGTTATTAACCTTAAAAGAAGTTTCTTCTAAACTGGAATCTGAGTCAGACGTTCATAAAGTGCCTTACATGCAAGAAAAAAATGGAGGAAAATCCCCTATGGGATAATTATCTGCCTTTGGAAGACTGAAAACGGTGACCAATGGACTACACACAATAATGAGATGCAAATAGTACATTACAAGAAAGATATGAAGATAGCATCGGATGAATCCTTCGTACTACTCATCCCAGAAGCAGGGGATTGGTCAAAGCACTAGGGAGGGGAAAAGCTTTGGAAGACTGGCCAGCTGAGGGCTACCTGCATGGCAGGATATCCCTAAAGAGAGGAATGCAACAATGAATAGCATGATGAACGTCATACTTTGCTATTTATTCTTAAAATTGGTAAACTATTAAATATTCAAATGGTATCAATCAGCCATGAGCAGTTACCATTTCCAGTGGTGGATGCCACTGCTGTTAACATGCATAAAATATATAAACCCTTTTATCAAAACATAAACCATCACAGACATTTCAAGGTGAATAGCAGAATTCTTTACTTCAAAGACATAAGATAAAGCCTGCTCTTTTTCAAGTAACAATGCAAACGGTAAAAGGCTTGCACAAGAAATTAAGCAAACACATAAAAAAATTATAACGGTCAAAAAAAACTTACATCTAAGCTAGAAACTATGTACTTCTGGGTAAGGATATTCTCTGCCTTTACTGTCTGTAACTTTTAAGTCCCAAACAGAAATGTCTGAGTCTTCACAGGCGATATAGTTAAGCTCTGTTATCAAAGGTGTCCTGCAGCTTTTGCACTTCAGTAACAGTTGGAATTATTAGTCAGCCTCTCTGACTATATGTCTCCAAATAGAATTTACTTTTATTTTAATCTAAGTGCTGAAGATGCCCTTCCTGATTCCACAGTTTTATAAGGGTAGATAAAATTCAGCAAGGCAAAATCTAAGACCTAAGTCAGCCTTTGCAATAAGCATTTACCTTGCAACAGTACACGTTTGCACAGTCGGGAAGCACAATTTAGATTAATTCCTAGCTGTACTACATTCCTACAGTATCAAATGCATAGTAATGTAACATTTTGCCCATGTATTTTACATATTACACCTCAGTGACAAAGGCAAGTACACTGCAACTTTTCTCACTTCTATCTTGATTCAGTACAGTTTCTATACAATTTCTTATGGATTTTTCTTTAAAAGAGCAAAAACATTTTCCAATGCTATTATGTTTTTTCTCGCAATTAACATTACAGCACTCAGTCCAGCAAAACTCATTTTTTCCACATAAACATAACCATAATATTACCACCACAACTGATCCACAATGGAGAGATTGCCAGGTCTTGGCAATCTTACTTGCAACAAAGGAAGAATATGTGGCTTCCTCACATTACAAATAGAAGAACCCTTTCTGGTAGTAAAACAGGCTGGATTACATTGCCTGTCTTTTCCAGGAAGAGTTCTGCCAGACTTTTTGTTGTGGCAAAGTTCTCAGCGGACAAGAATTCTGCAGTGAAATATCTGATTGGTATTCCACATAATGAGCTTATAAATTAAGTATATTTTTCAATAGATCAGTTTGCCATTTGTCTTCATATAATTGCCCAAACCTAAACAGCTCGCTAAGCAGGATCAAACCATTGATTGTGATGCACAAGATGCTTTGGATATACACACTCACTGAAGTGACTGAATTCAGGACAATAAGAAAGAGTTACAGGTCACAATAATCAAAAACAGATCATTAACAATGATTGCCAGAGGACACTGGCTTTTCAAGGGAATTTGCCAAAGGTAATATTAAATACATCTGTATCCTGAAACTGCTGAGTACTGGGCGGCTGCATCAACAGGTGCCCATGCTGGAAGAGAAGGTAAAGGTCATGCCATAAAATCTGCTGCACCCCCAGATCCAGAAGAGCAGTACCCATTTGGATTCCATAAAAGTGATCACAAATATGGGAAGCAGTAGTAGCAACCAGCACAAAGTTGCGAATCAAAAGCACTGAGGCAGTCCATGGCAAGCTCTTTAGACTTGTCATCAAGCCAGGCACTGAAAACCTAAATTCACTCAGGAATAAACATCCCTGGTGTTCATTCACCATGCAGTAGGTCAACTAAGAAATCTAAGAACTCTAAGAGAAAAGCCTCAATGTAACGTTTAAGTAGACCAGGTGAAGGACAAACTCAAAAGCCAGAACACATCAAGCAAGAAAGAAAAACAAATTATTACACCAGAACCTATATTACCTTGTCTGGAGCTGTGGATAACAAGGAGAGCCAGTGATATCAACATAGCCTAGCAGTATCCACAGTAGTCATTCAGCCAAAACTTCTGGGAAAATGCCACATGGGCCATACAACAGAATTTAGAGACAATGAAGCAATGCCAGGCTTGTGTATGATTATTCTTGCACTAAAAAGCTTAGCCCCATGCAGGTCCATACTGGAATGATACTACCTAAACTAATGTCTTTCAGCTTTCCCCGGTTAGGGGTTGCCACAGCAGAACTCCGGTCCGCTAATGATTGGCAGTGGATATTTTTACGGTGCTGAGTTGCCAGCCCGACGCCTAACCTTCAACTAAAGCACATCCATTCACGAACGCACCTACTTGCATGCCTTTAAATGTCACTCGACCATGGAGAGAACATGCAGACTCCACACAGAAGGCACTCCAGCCGAAAATCGAACGGGAGAACCTCTTGCTCTGAGGCGACAACGCTAACCGCTGCACCACCACAGCATAACAGAATAATACTTCCTAAAGGTAAAATATGAAGACTCAGTTTCAGAAGTAAAGTAGCAAGGTGAGTGAATTCTTCTCATAGTTACATTTCTCCATTGGTATGCTTCTTACCTCTCTAACCCTAAATATGGCCATCATAATCAGAACACAAAAATATCAGCTTCCCACTCCCTCACCCTATGACACAGGATAATATGGAGCAAGTAGCAAAATAATTATAACTCATCCACCCATGAAAGTTTCAAAATGGCAGAGAGTAAACAAAAGGTCCAAAGAGTAGGAGAGTCTCTTGATAAAGTGACAAAGACCAAGGGCAGAATTAAAGGCAAATGAGATTATATAAATGCTACTGGAAGCCTGTATGAATACTAGGTTTCAAGAAGCAAAACTGATTGATAAACTGCTACCCGACAAAGTTTGCATCATCCGCTCTAACAGAAACTTAATTCTCAGACAATCCAGTGCAACAGCCCTATTCTTATGTAATGCATTATATTTGGACACAAACAACAAAACATGCTTATTTTACAATGCACCAGTCAAATAAATAACATCCTGGATACTATTTCCTGCTATCAGTTCTGTCTTGCAGCATGTCCACAATGGATTAAAAGCACTTAGTCCCAAAAATTAGTAAAAACACATTTGTATTTATGATCGTACACACTTGCAGCCATCTCACAATCCTGACTCTGACACCCTAGGAGGAGACTCACCATCTGTGAATCTTGCGAGCCAGGTTTGACTAGCAACCTAGATACCAAACAACCAAGAGAAAAAGAGAGGAAGGAATATACTAGAGGACAAGTCTCTCATGTAACTGAGGGTCATACCTCTCAATTTGTTAGCATAAGAAATCTGGACAAAGCCTAAAATTATAGGGGGTCAAAGACCTAAAAATAGAGACAGATTTTAAATATTGCTCTTATAAACTTACAAAGTTTCTAGAATAATAGGATTTGTGTTAGCATGCATTTTCTGAAGGATATGAAGTTTGAAACTCAAATGAATGTCATTATTTAGTGACTTCAGTCCTTAGTGATTTTCCAGAAAAACAGAAATTTTATGAGGAAAAGCCTTAAAGCATGAGGTAAAAAGCTGGACATTCTGTGAACATCTGGGCAGTTAATGGGTATGGTGAGAGTCAAGACTTTTGTACTGTTTATCAGCTCCCTGTGGAAACAATGAGTCTGAAGCATACAATATGATGGTGTGTGCATGTCAGCTGTACAGAGGATATGAAAAGACCAAAAAATATTTTCTTTTGGAAGATGTAACTCATCTACTCTCCTGTGTATGAATAGTTTTGGTTATATATGTTAAATAATAACACTGCACAAAAAAGCACAAAAAAATTCAATATTTTTAAAATCTATATATTAGAATAAACATTCCTCAAGCCTGTATCAGCTATCACTGTGTTCCAATCCATATTAGTTAGGAGTTCACATAG
Source organism: Protopterus annectens (assembly GCF_019279795.1). NCBI lineage: Eukaryota > Metazoa > Chordata > Ceratodontiformes > Protopteridae > Protopterus > Protopterus annectens. The sequence continues at coordinate 1,553,644,769 of NC_056743.1, forward strand.
TGGGAATCATACATTCTATGAATGACAATAGATCTATAACAGACCAGTGTCTAATATATAAAAGACACTTACAACGACTAGTCCCTCTGAGTCCACTTACCTCCATAGAAAGATGCTTGCAGAAACTTAATCTGCTGTGTCTTCTGCTACCATAGATATAGCTAGACATAGATATCTAGACTAGATGACTGAAAATGGACAGTCAGTCATATTGTAGATGTACATTATACAAAAACATATATAGACATAAACACACACACACTCACACGTATGTATAAAATACACAAGGATGGACTATGTCTTGTCTACAAATGGATCCTACATTACATTTACAGCTTCTACTGACCTTGAAATATATAAAATGGTTAAGTGAAAATGGATGGTCATATGGTATACACAAAGCCTTTCTTTATTAAAAAAAAGCCTAAAAAAACAAAACTGTCCATTAACAGACAACCATTCTGACCAGCCATAACACAACCACCACATTTACTTGCCTCCCATGAGTTTGCATGTTCATGGGCAGTTAGTAGGCATGTGATTCAGGAGAATACTGAAGAGCCAAGCCCAAATTCCCAATTACCTTGGAATGCTGTCTAGTTACGTGACTTGCTCAGTATTGCACAGTAGGCAAATGGAGGCTGATGGAATCCTGATTCATCAAGCCATCATCGTCATCTGCTAGAAATCCTAGGAATAAATTTTTACTCTTTGATACCAAAACATGAGCTGTAATAAATGCTATAATTTCACAGGTTATTGTTAGGCTTGCAGTCCAAGGGACCATTGAGGAGCCTAGCCCAAATTCCTGGTTGATCTCAAGCACTGTCTGGTTAAATGATTTGTTCAAGGACACACAGTAGGCAAATATGGGCTGAGGGAATGAAACCCTCTACCACAAGGACTACCGCTCACTGAATTAAACCTCTGCACCACTGAAATATGTGTTTCAAAAAACATTCAGAACTTCAGCATGATTCATTATTTTGGTCCAAAATGTCTTTCATACCTATGTCTGCAGCTATGTATGCGACTTCAAGGACCAGTCCACAAACTTTGACAAGTGTACTTTAAGATGGACAATCATGGTGTGGCGGCACAGTGGCTAGTACTGCTGTCTCAGAGCTCTTGAATCTCCACTCAAGTGCTTGGTTGGGGTTTATACTGTGTAGAGTCCGCACAGCCTCCCTTTGTCCATGTGACAGTGCTCTACCTTCCTCTATAACCCCAAAGATGTGTCACAGGTGAATTGGCATTCTTCCAAATTAGTCGTAGGGGTGTGTGTGTATGTGTGTGTGTGTGTGTGTGTGTGTGTGTGTGTGTGTGTGTGTGTGTGTGTGTGTGTGTGTGTGTGTGTGCGTGCGTGCGTGCGTGCGTGCATGTGTGTGTGTGTGTGTGTGTGTGTGTGTGTGTGTGTGTGTGTGCGTGCGTGTGCATGTGCGTGTGTGTGTGTGTGTGTGTGTGTGTGTGTGTGTGTGTGTGTGTGTGTGTGTGTGTGTGTGTGTGTGTGTGTGTGTGTGTGAAATTCATGTGACAGTGTTTGTGTGTGTGTGCATCCTGAAATGAGATATCACTACATAAGGTGCTGGGATGGAGTCTGATTCATGGACAGCCCACAAAAACAGGATTAAGTAAGTAATCGGAGATTGACTGAATGAATAACTTTGTAAGCACACAAGATAGCATACATGCATTCAATACTCAGTCAAAAATGTTTGCAAAGGGGTATTCCCAAAGGTTTAGCTCTTTGTCTAGTGATATTTCAAGTTTTGCCTCTAGTATAAATGATCTACATATGTTTAATCAGATATATAAATATCAGACACTGTATATTCTTTTAAAAATAAGTACTAGACAAATAAGTTATCAACATACACAAAAAAGTTAAAATTCAAGGTTAGCAAGTGTAGAATTGTATACTTACCTAAAGTAAATAAGCACACTCATTACACTAACATTGGTACTTCTTACATTTCCATTAGTCTGTTCTTATCTTTGCCTTTCTATAACCACCCCAAAGCCCTAAAAGGAGTCTATTACATCTAGTGCAGTACCCTAGAAAACACATTTAATTAAAATGTGCAGAAGATCCTACAAAGATATCTGCAAGACTTTCTCTGACAAACATTATATAACCATTTCTATGAAAACTGACACTAAACCCCAAACCATCATAAAGTTCAGATGTTACGAACACTTCCATACATTTAGCCTTCATGGGGTTTGGGTTTGGTATGATGTTTACACACAAGATACAGAGTTTGATTCTAACCTATGAAGCAGAAATTGGCTAGGCTTAAAATAGCCCAAAAGGGCAGTTAGCCTAGTACTGACTTATGAGTAAATACAACTTGCATTTCATTTTGTCTAACTCAATGGCATGCAAATTACCAGTAGAAAGTTAAGCATTCTGTGGGAATGTCTGCTCACACAGGTTCTGGGTCTTAGGTTCATAGGTTCATTCTGTGGGAATGTCTGATCACACAGGTTCTGGGTCTTAGGTTCATAGGTTCATTCTGTGGGAATGTCTGATCACACAGGTTCTGGGTCTTAGGTTCATAGGTTCATTCTGTGGGAATGTCTGATCACACAGGTTCTGGGTCTTAGGTTCATAGGTTCATTCTGTGGGAATGTCTGCTCACACAGGTTCTAGGTCTGAAGTTCATAGGTTCATTCTGTGGGAATGTCTGATCACACAGGTTCTGGGTCTTAGGTTCATAGGTTCATTCTGTGGGAATGTTTGCTCACACAGGTTCTGGGTCTTAGGTTCATAGGTTCATTCTGTGGGAATGTCTCATCACACAGGTTCTGGGTCTTAGGTTCATAGGTTCATTCTGTGGGAATGTCTCATCACACAGGTTCTGGGTCTTAGGTTCATAGGTTCATTCTGTGGGAATGTCTGATCACACAGGTTCTGGGTCTTAGGTTCATAGGTTCATTCTGTGGGAATGTCTGATCACACAGGTTCTGGGTCTTAGGTTCATAGGTTCATTCTGTGGGAATGTCTGCTCACACAGGTTCTGGGTCTCAGGTTCATAGGTTCATTCTGTGGGAATGTCTGATCACACAGGTTCTGGGTCTCAGGTTCATAGGTTCATTCTGTGGGAATGTCTGCTCACACAGGTTCTGGGTCTTAGGTTCATAGGTTCATTCTGTGGGAATGTCTGATCACACAGGTTCTGTGTCTTAGGTTCATAGGTTCATTCTGTGGGAATGTCTGATCACACAGGTTCTGGGTCTTAGGTTCATAGGTTCATTCTGTGGGAATGTCTGATCACACAGGTTCTGGGTCTTAGGTTCATAGGTTCATTCTGTGGGAATGTCTGATCACACAGGTTCTGGGTCTTAGGTTCATAGGTTCATTCTGTGGGAATGTCTGCTCACACAGGTTCTAGGTCTGAAGTTCATAGGTTCATTCTGTGGGAATGTCTGATCACACAGGTTCTGGGTCTTAGTTTCATAGGTTCATTCTGTGGGAATGTTTGCTCACACAGGTTCTGGGTCTTAGGTTCATAGGTTCATTCTGTGGGAATGTCTGATCACACAGGTTTTGGGTCTTAGGTTCATAGGTTCATTCTGTGGGAATGTCTGATCACACAGGTTCTGGGTCTTAGGTTCATAGGTTAATTCTGTGGGAATGTCTGATCACACAGGTTCTGGGTCTTAGGTTCATAGGTTCATTCTGTGGGAATGTCTGATTACACAGGTTCTGGGTCTTAGGTTCATAGATTCATTCTGTGGGAATGTCTGCGCACACAGGTTCTGGGTCTTAGGTTCATAGGTTCATTCTGTGGGAATGTCTGCTCACACAGGTTCTGGGTCTTAGGTTCATAGGTTCATTCTGTGGGAATGTCTGATCACACAAGTTCTGGGTCTTAGGTTCATAGGTTCATTCTGTAGAAATGTCTGATCACACAGGTTCTGGGTCTTAGGTTCATAGGTTCATTCTGTGGGAATGTCTGATCACACAGGTTCTGGGTTTTAGGTTCATAGGTTCATTCTGTGGGAATGTCTGCTCACACATGTTCTGGGTCTTGGCTTGTCACCACATTTTCATGTCTTACTTTACCCAAACTATTAATTCAAAACTGCAGATTTCAGTAAATGTTTTAATTATATTAAAAAGTCACGGCAATTTTATAGTTCATGTCTATCAGTAATGAATACACATAGTTAAAATAGAAAAATTCAAATTGTGTACTAAAACTAGCATTCATATGTACATATTTTTGAACCACTTCAATGTTGTGGGAGCTATCATGCTAGAAAAATAAAACAGTCAAGACTTTGAAATTATCAGTGGATAACTAAAGTTTAATAAGCCAGTAATTCTACAGTAAGGCAGTACATAACATATAAGTCATATAATGTATTAATTTACATTTTCAGGGTTAGTCTCATAAGACCTGTAGCCCATTCTCAGGAGAGAATGATGAGTATATTTTAATTATGAAAGGGTAATTCATCCAGGAACCGGATATGTGTATCCCCTTTGCTCTGTCATATGTAAACCTTGTCATGGCCCTATTTGAAACAAAGAATATTTAAGCAATAATCCACAACTGGGTGTGGGGATAGGATTTACCCACAGTTGCCATAGTCTGATTAGAGAAGCCTGAATGATTAAACAGGGCCAACCATGGGTAAATTCTGACATACCTGCACTCAGGAGTAGATTATTGCTATTATACAATCACATTATTTAAGAAAGAAATTGCTTACCTTTCTTAAATAATATCTATGTATAAGGGCACTGAAGTGTTCCTCTGTGTTTAACCTTCTTTACTAACATATTAAGCATGCATATGGGACTTGTATCGCCACACTTGCACAAAACATCAGTGTAGTGCAGGAGAAGCAATGGAGACAAGAGAATCTGTAGATGTGCAGAAATAGAAGAAAAATCTGGTAAATTTCTGTTTCTTTATATCTGAGCACATACCTGACTCTCCTCAAGCATATTTCAATAGCAAGTCTGGCCATTATTGGTACTTCAGCGGTCAGACTTTATTCTGTTGGTATATGCTTGACTTACAATAGGTACACTGATTGGGCTGTCCAATCAACATGCTCGTTTTTTAATACAAATGAACTATCATTGTATGATTGTTGCTATGACTTTGTATATTGTTCCTGATTTTGTGCAAGACATTTACCTAAATAGATTTGGATTTTATTTTTCTTGTGTTTTTTCTACAGATGAAGTACATTATTTGTAGCCTTCCACTATTAAAATTTCAATTTCTATACAGAAAATCCACTGCTGCACTGAATTAGTTTTCTGATAGTAGTAATATGGCCCATTTACTTTTAGCTTTACCGTATGGGGAAAGCGATAAGAATTTGGAATGTATGTAGTGACAAGGATAGTTGCATCAAAAACATCAGTACAGTGATTGGAATGCTTTTACACAGGGGTTATAATTTTGACTTTACATTAACATAAGATCAAAAGAATCTCTGCACAATGACTGTTAAATATATTCTGTCTTTTTCTGACAGCACCTATACTAAAAATGTATTGGTAGAGATATGATGCATATTTGCTTGTAACAGAATGGGTCTCTGTCAGATGACTGACTTTTCGGAAACTTGAAAAAAAATATCGATGAGACCATATGATCAAGTTTCCGAAAATTCAAACATCAAAGGAAAATTTACCTTTTTTACATTTTTGCAGGGGGGGCAAGCCCTCCTACACCCCCATAGCCTCCGAGATCGCACTACAGTGAGGAAAAGGGTAAATTTCCTGATCCTCGCTGTACCATAGTCTCCATTCAAAAGTCTCAAATTGTCAAAAACACTATTATATAGATGGTCTCAACCATATGGAGTTCAAGTTTCTGAAAACTTGATCACCTGATAGAGACCCAACAGAATACAACATATGGACTGCAGAGCTGATTAATGTGGTCAAAGAGTTGGTCTGTGCTTCTTAAAGTTAAGTTCCTGAATAGTGCCTTATGTGGACATCCCTATATTGCCTAAAATGAAGGAAAAATATAGATTTTTTTTAATGCATGGTTTTTGATAAGGACCTTGTGAGGAAAGAGTAATAACACCTCAGGATCATACAGGACTTCCCCATTTGGGAGTGCAGTATTTGTCATCATGCTGTTTAAATTTTGATAAAATAAATGAGAAGAGATTTACTGCAAATAAGGTTTATTCCAGTAACACTATAGCTGTTATCTATACCTTCAAATGCCCCTGTGGTCTTTTCTATATTGGGAAAACCATTAGGAAATTTAAAACACTTCTTCAGGCACATCACAGGTGATTAAAAATAACAGACTTTAGAATCCCCTAATGTTTTCAGTTTATCGGCTATATTGAGGAAGTGAGAGAATTTTTAAGTGTTCTGAAACAAAACAAGTTGCTTCTGACATTATACATACTAATCTGGTTAAAAATCATCTCATGAAGAAAATGTCTTTATTTTAAATTCTAATACATTGAATGTTTATAGACGTAAACTAGAGCATAACTGGAGATATCAAATTAATATAGTGCTTTATTTATTGTTTAATGCTTTACTGTTTTTACTGTCCATATTTAAAGGAGTGTCTTATATATCATGTGCCGTTTTCTGCTTGAATTTCTTCGCTGAAGGCTCTGTCAAGGCATTAAAATAAAGAAGAAGCAGAACAGTTATTTTATTTGTCAGAAACGTTGTTACATAATTTCAGTTTTATTTTCTGTAGTAGTATATAACTCCATTGTTTGAGCTTGTCAACAATATGACACAGTATTAAAAATAGATTGTGTTGTAAAACTATTATTTATACGTGCATATTTTTGCACCAGCACAATAACAGTGGGAATTACTATGCTACAAAAAAGACAGTGAAAGTTTGAAAATATTGTAGATAACTGGAATTTAATAGGTACTATGATTCTGCAGTAAGAAAGACATGATATACTATTAGTCATAATATCGACATTTACTTTACATGTTCTGAGTAGCCCTTTAAAGCCCATGACCTGTATTTAGCTGAGAAACAAGGGGGGGGGGGGTATTTAAACTATGTAGAGGTAATTTGATCATACCAGTAAAGAAATTCACTCTCTCCTTTCAAAAACATTTCATAGGATCTGTGACATCCATTGAAACTATTCTCCCCATTAATTGTTTTAAATATCATCTGAAGGATGATATCTCAGGAATGCAGGGCACACCACTTAGTCACCAGCAAACCCTGTGGATGGTGGGGGGCCCCCAACCACAGCAAGTTATCTTGACAGATGTTACATATTTGTCAAGCCAACAAAACTAGTGCAGCAATTGTGTACTTAATAAACCAGATGGGTATTAATAATTCTTAGGATGACGATTGATAAGGAATGGCACCACTTATCCTTTAAAATTCAAAGATATCTCGATTATAGTTTGGTCAAGTAGCAAGTGTCATGATTTCATTAAATATTTTAACACTGAGATAGTGCCTTTGACTTAGCTAAGCCCTGATTATGTGCATTCTTGACACTAAAATATAACATCATAGGTGGCTTAGAATGCCTACCAACTAAACCACTGAAAACCAATAACCAAAAATAAAAGAAAAAAACATGAAGCAAACATACTCTAACTCAGAAAAACTTAAGAAAATGCACAGGATACAAACTACATTAAGCACTTTCGTCCATCACTTGCACTTCATCAGAATGTGATGTGACCACATAAAACAAAAGAATAAATAGTCATACAAAAGCCCTCCAAAAATCACATTGGATAACAAATCAATTAATTAGTTAATTAGAAATCAAGTAAATGCATAAAAACCAAATAAGTAAAACATTTAAAGTTACATTATCTCAGTAAGGTGAACCAGGGCAATAAAATCCTATAAAGGTCATATAAAAAAGTCAACTTGAAACAAAACTGATAAATACCAGTAGTAAAAAAAAATCAGTACTAGTAATCATACAAATCTGCACCAGAATTAATTTTGGCAAAGAACACTACAGTAAAACTTACAATAAAATCACAAAAATAAGGAGGATTTAAGATGCAACACACATCCAGTGGACACCATGTCGTAAAGACAATGGCCGTTCATAGAATCTAATTTCAGGTACCATCTAAGCTCGTTCCATTCTAAAACATCTTTTAGGGACCCCCACCCAGGCTATGTCTTCGATGCTGTCCAACACTTAGAATTTAAAAGAATGGGTCATATTATCTTTAATGTGTTTGAATACGTTATTCTTTCCAATGTCTTACATATGTTGGTATATTTTCATCTTTAAAGATCTTTCAGTTTTGCCTATATAACAATCTAGGACAAGATTGACATTGGGCAACATTGACTACTCTGATGCTGTAACAATATATTTCTGCTTCAAGTAAACTTTTCCATACTTCATTATATCAAATACATTTCCTTCCAAAATATAATATAAATATTGGTTACAGCTCCTGCATTTCCACATGTGCCCTTGTTCATACTTCAAGTTCGCCCTCTCTATAAATGATTTGAAATAAGCATCTTTTTTGCAGACAAAAGAAGGGGATGGGCCCAAAATGTCAAATTGCTCACCCCATATTTTGAACACATCCCAATTTTTATGAATCAGTGCATTGATTTCTTTAGCATTCAAGTTAAAAGTTAAGATCATAGCCCTGCCATAAGTATCCCCTGGGTTAGGTGATTTATCACTGCAAAATATAGTTTTATTTATTTGGGGTGTTTAAGCATTTATTGGGTTTCTGATTAACTAATTAATTGATTAGTTATCTAATGGGATGTTTTGGAGAGCTTTTGTATGACTATTTAGTCTGTTGTTTTATGTGGTCACATCACATTCTGATGAAGTCCAAGTGATAGACGAAAGCGCTTAATGTCGTTTTTATCCTGTGCATTTATTAAAGTTTTTCTGTGGAAGCGTACGTTCAATATGTGTTTTTCTTTTACTGCAATTAACAAGAAATTATTTTTCAAAAATAAAATACATCACAAAACATTTTATGGGTCTGGTGGTCCCCACACCCTAGATTGTATAAATGGATTTTCACTGGGACTTAGTGGTGGCCTATGCCCTCACTCTCACCCATTCTAAAACCAACCCTGCTCAGAGGTGTGTACAGAAGGTTGCTGTAGCTTGTTTGTGTGTGTGTGTGTGTGTGGGGGGGGGCTGGTGTGGTCATTGCTTCCTTTATTTTCCTCACAATCAAACTTCAGATGTGTGCACAGGAGTTCATTATAGCTTATGCTGTGGTTGGGGACAGTGTAGTCATTGTTTCTTTAACTTTTCTTACAGACTTCAGAGGTGTGCAAAGAAGGTTAGTATAGTGTGTACAGGGGCAGTGGCTGTCAAGGTGCAACGTGTGGGAAAACATTACTGTGATCATTATCTTTTTCACTTTCCTCACAATTACACATCAGTCACATGTACAGTAGGCTGTCTTTGGGCTCTAGGTGTGAGGAATGTGGAGGTGTGCTAGGCATATGTATAATAGCAGCCACTTGAAATACATGACTGTATGGAGCCATTTCAGCCTCAGCTTTCATCACAGTCTAAAATCAGAGAGATGCACAGACAGTGACTGTCTTTTTTTTTGAGGGGGGAAGGGGGCCTTAGGGAAGCAGGCAGATAGGATCTCAAACATTTGTCTTTTACTGTGAGCTACTATTTTGTCAGCTTTTAACATTAAGACCTTAGGCAGAACTGACATCTCTCTTGAAAGATAAACATAAGAGTGAAATTCGTTTTTCTCACTTGTGATTTTTGTCCAGGCCACAACTGGATCAAAAGGTTGAGAAATGCTCCAAAATGCACCTCAAAGCTTCTGCAACCTTATGGCATCTGGGAACCTGGTGACCCCCAGACCCCCAGCTTGAATTATTTCCTACAACTTCTACTACCTCTAAAACTCTGCAGCATTAAACAAATTTTGTTTATTACTGTGATGTCTTAGCTTGGTAAGGAATGCTGAAAGGATACAAGGGAAAGTAAGGTTGAACTGCAACACTGAATTTGTTTCCTTAATCATATTTTTCAAGCTATCATAGCATGAAAATGTTGTTAAAAAAAACCTTTAAAATACACCTCAGAGCATAGAGAAAGCTGCAGCATCTTGAAAAAGCTGAAGAGTGAGGCAAAATGTAAGAACAGGAAGAAGAAAAAAGTAATGTGCATGGAGTGGGGAACCCAGGATGGGAGTAAAACAAGGGGTGGTGGCACTGGAGTATTTTTGGAGTATTGTGATATAATAACTTGTTATACTGTGGAGCTTTTCTCCCCGGGCCACTGCTGAAAAAGAACCTTTGCTCAGTCAGACTATCCCGGTTAACAAATGCCAGGTAAATAAATAAATACATTTGTGCAGAGGAGTGAAAAAATAGGCAGAGCGGGGCACCATGATGTCTTTTTTCCTAGGGCACCATTTTGCCTAAGGTCCTCCATGTACACAGGGTTGTAATTCATCATCATTGCAACTACGTGGCAGTCGCTGTAAATGCCACTCTATGAAATGGGCCAACACAATGTGGTATATAGGCCAGCCAAATTGGAAGAACATTGCAGCTACAGTTTAGTCTGTGTGTACTACCCCTAAAACTCTGCAGCATTAAATAAATGTTGCTTAGGAGGGGTGGGAATGACAAGGTGATACATAGACTCGAAGTGTTTGGGGCCCCCAATTTGACACCTGCTGGGAACCCCCAATATGCTAACTCACTGGCCCTGACACCACTAATGCCCATGCTGCACTTGAGTGTTAGTATTCAGCATAAATCCAACTTAACCACTGTGTAAGTAAAGCTACAGCCTTTTCCAGTCAAAACTGAGGATTCTGCTTGCTAAGCCAAGCCATTAGTGCTAAAACATATAATAATAATAGTAATAATAATAATAACTAATAATATTCATCATCAACTCAAAAAAAGAAAAGAAATATGATTACAGTTATACCTTTACAGATGTCTGGAATTCATTAAATAGTGATCTTATAGCAGATCATATATAATCAAAAAGAAAATATAAGTAGAAAGTGTACCATGAGGTCAAAAGGAATGAGTGGGTTGACAGAAAAAGTTTAATAGTTAAACATCTGAACTTGTGTTACAGAAGGAGGAGGTGAAATTTAAGTTTGCAAATGCTTTTTCAGTCCTTTCCATTATGGAAGCTGTAGGTTTAGCTTGGGTTATAGGAAGCAGAGTTCAAACGTGTGAATCATTAATAAAACTGCAGAGCTACCAGAACAGGATGACAGTTCCCTCTGACAGCTGTTATATGCAAAACATTAGATTGCACCATAGGCAGTACATTAATATGTATGTTCAAGACTAAATCAGCCAACATTATAGGAGGTAGGGTATGTGGGAGGATTATTAATGGCACTTGGCTAAAACACTAAACACATGACCCTTGACTGGACAGCCCTAATTTTTTACCTAGCATTATCATGTGGTATGGTCCAAGAATCTCAACCAGTTGTTAGCCGTGTATTCTTTTCAGCAGCAGAGCCCTGAGTTTTTGACTTCATCTGTCAGATGGTGGGCTCTGTGTCCATTCCGTGTGTGTGTGTGTGTGTGTGTGTGTGTGTGTGTGTGTGTGTGTGTGTGTGTGTGTGTGTGTAAGACCTAAGTGTTTGTATGTGAACAGACTTCTTTGTGGTGTAAAGCTGGTACTAATAAGATTGGTAATTGCAACAGCTTACCTATTCCATGCTCTGGATAAAAAGACAACAGTACAATGGCTGGGATTCATGAGTGCCTATATGTCACACTGAGCTCACTTACACAATATGCAGTGTTGAGCAAGCTGTTTGCAATTCTGGAAACAGCCATACATGTAGTGGAAGGCTGAAAAACAAGAGTTAGCAGCCAAATATTAAATAGCCGAACATACATACTAATGAAGCAAAATAGCATGGTGGAGCAATTCAGAAATGCATAAATAAGAGCGAACACATTATGCTGGCTTTAATTCTGAATTCTAAGACATACTGGAATACAGCCACAGGGGAAATGGAAAATGTTAGGGGTTGCTACAGCTGTTACATATCTGTATGTGCAACAGGCTGTCATACAAGGTGCTGCTGCTGTTGCTTCTGTCACACCTCAGTCTAGAAGATGTAAGATGTTCACAACATGTTTGACCTACCACACACTACATGAAACAGTTATACTAGATTGCTGGAGGGTGGACGATGATACTGTAGAACAAATAGTGGACATCTGCTGTCCTCACCTGAGGCCATGTGGGAATCATGAAGAGCCCATCCCAGTGGAAATTAAGGTATGTATAACATTACTAGCTTCAGAGAATTTTCAGTGCCCCACAGGGGACACGGTGCCTGAAGAATATTCCACCAGTTCCTCAATGCAATGCTGCAACAGAATGAGGAGCATCTGTGGTTTCCTCTTACCCCAAAGGAGAGAGTAACTACCATGCAAAATTTCTATGACATAGCACATTTCCTGAGGTACTAGGGGCCATAGACTGCACCCATATTGAAATAAAAGCTCCACCTGGTGAACTGAGAAAGAGGTGCATAAACATAAAAGGATATCACTCAGTCAACTGTCAGGTGGTCTGCAATGCACAAGGAATCATCTAGGCATGTGCAGGTCACCCTGGTAGTTTCCACAACTCCCACAAATGGCACACCTGTGATCTGTACCTAAGGTTTTCAAGGGTGACGTTCCACAAGGACATCTAGTGGGGGATGCAGGATATGCACTAGAACCTTGGCTCATTACTCCTATGAGAAATACACACAACCCAACAACACTGCACATGCACAGACTAGAAATATCCTAGACCATGTACTTGGACTTCTCAAATCACAGTTCCACAGTTCCACTGTCTAGATACATCTGGAGGTGCCCTGCAATATGACCTCACCACCTCTGCCAAAACTTACATAATATCGTACTCAAAAACAGTTGCAGTATGGTACCCCAAGACAGGGACCATAGTTCCCAGCACCACAGGCAGGGCCAGCAGACATATATGAGGGGTCAAATAAGAAACCTGCAGCTGCGGCTGATCATGGCAGATGGAGTCATACACAATATAACATGGCACTAGTTAAGATGCTGCAAAAACCATACACACTAGCCAATTAGTTAAAAAATAAAAAAAAGTTAAGCACATTCAAACAGTAACAGTGATGCTTGGAAACTTACCGTTTTTTACTTAATGCAATGGCTGTCTACTGTGGGCATCAGACATGGGCAACCCTAGCCTACAATGTTGTCAACAGCAGAAACAAAGATGAGTAATGAATCTGTAATAACATATAATGTTCACCTACGTTTATGTACTGTACTTCAGTAAAATTATTAAAACTATGATCAACAATAAAGGGATGTCATGAGTAATTTATATGACTGAAATTTGCAACAATTTCAGACCAAACCAACAATGAAGCTTTTAAATGGATCAAAAATATTTTTTCCTGAATATGTGCTCTATTTCCAGTCTCTACATCAAGCCTAAGCAACTCATGTCAAACAACCCCATAGAGGGTAGGGCAGTATCATAATCATCTGCACAGGTAGATAGTGAATAGGTAGGAAGACTTTCAGAATGGTTTTAAAGGACTGGAGAGAGGTATTAACCTGGTGGATATAAGTACGGAGATCCAGGCCTTGGCTACATGTATGAGTACAGACCATGTCCGGCAGATTTTATAGGTTTAGGGACAGAGACAAGGTTTTAGTCATTTGATCATAATGACCAAGTAGGAACATAGTTCTGTAGAATGGCATTTAGTGCTGAACAAGCAGATGGATGCTGGTTAATTTTATAGGTGGTAAGAAGTTGACTGATATGTTAGTTGATGTGGAAGTTTTAACCAGTTTAGGCTTTTTAGTGCTATACAGTGGTGGGGGTCTGAAAAAAAAACAAGAAACTGAAAATTATCATGTATCCTGATGAAGAAAGGCATGTGATTATGCAATCATTAGCTGGACACTGTGAGCATCAGACATAGGCAACCCTAAGTCACAGAACTGGGCAAAGACCAGGCCACAGTCATCATCACTTGCACAGTGTTGAGGAGTAAAAGGAGGTCAAGCCTGATATGAAATAATTGTTCTGGGTGTGAGATATGAGATCAGAGCAAGTATGCATTGTCAAGGTTGGTATTTCCAGATATGAGGAATCCAGTTTTGAAGAACATTAAGACTGTGTGTGAGGTGTCATGGTCAACATGAGGATTAATATTTGTGGATCTGCAGGAACACAACCACTGCATTTGTGCTAGTACTATGCCCTGGCATTCTGGACAGGTGTGAGCTGATCAGGGCACAGATCCAGTTCATTGTTGATGTCCTCAGCCATGTAAACTACCTTTGCCAGGAGTTGCACTGCTAGTTCCATGATCATTGATAGAAGTTGGGGTATTACCTGTTTGTGAATGGTGTCTGCTGGATGAGCTGTCATCACATCTATGTCCACTAAAATAACCACATGTACAATTGTATCCATTTGTGGACACATCCACCATTGATGAAGCAGTAGAAGTAGTACTACTGCAGGAGTAAGATCTGACATGGCTATGACCATGTCAACTGACATCTGACGAGGTACCGGCAGTTCATCCTCATGGATGCTGCTCCTCCTATGTAGATGTTCCATAACAGACACTGCACAGTCCAGTGCGGCATTCATTTGGTCCAAGGAGTCACACACACATGGTTCATGCAGTCTCATATGTCATAATGCATAACATGCAGTACTCTGACCATCTTTTCGGAGGCCCTAGTGGAACATGCTTGTGTCTCCATGATGGCCCTGCACATATGTTAGGTGGCACCTACTGACCCACCAACATCAACACAACGATGATGTCATCCATTCAAAAGTGTTCCTTCCCTCACTTCTAATATGACTTCTCCTGTTGACTGAGTAACTAATAACCAGTCCTACAAAGTGTGCACATAGGCAGGTTTCAGATTTGGCAATTTGTAAGTACTACATGTGTATATGATGACAGTGACAGACAGGACAGGCTTATCCAACAGAAGGTGACATGCTGACTCACAATTGAGGAAAAACTAACATGACTAAAGGATTTTGATCCATCAAAATACATTTTAGGGGATATATGAGCATTCAAAAACAATGCTTAAGTCAGACCATGAAGTGTGCGCTTTCTGACACTAGTATTTTAAAATCTCTTGTTGCAGAAGCAGTTAATACACTACTTTCTAGAGTGTGGACTAAGATAGACAGGGGTTCAAATCCAGATATTTACTACTAATGTGGATGTACAACAGATAATCAAAATTTTGTGATGTGGATAATTTCATGTAGGGTTAACACATAAATGGCCATACCATTTTGATCACGCAAACACATTTTAGGTGAGTCATATGGCTTCAAACACATCACTGAAGTTATCGCTTCAAGTGTGTGCTTTCTCACAAATCTAATTATAATTTTCTCAGTGGCATTAGCAGTTTTAATAAACAGCTCTAAAGAATGAGGCCTTAGATAGGCAGAGGTTCAAATCTGGTAATGTATGTGTGTAATACAATAGGGACAGACAAGACTGGCTTACCCAACAAGTGATGGCATGGCACACCTGCACTTGTGTAAATACTAGCAGAGCTAAAGGTTTGTACGCTCCAGAATACATTTTAGGGGAGGCATTACCATTGCAACAGACTGCTGATGCAGTTCCTTCAAGTGTATCTTTCATGACAGTTTAGATACAATTCTTTCTGTGGCATCAGTGCTTGATATGCACCTCTATGAACTGTGAATTTAGATAGGCAGGTGTTCAAGTCTGACAATGGTAACAGCTATGACTGGCTTCTCAAAAACAGTTGATGTTCACAATTTGACTTACTGTAAACATTTATAATTCTAGGGAAAGGCCAAATTTTTTAAATCTCTTTAATGGAAGCCCTATGCATTCAGAAACAATGCTCAGGTTATCACTTCAAGAGTGTGCTATCTGACAAGTATGATATGAAATCTTGTATGACATCATCAGCTAAAGCACATGTCAAGGGAGACTTGGCATATAGTGCATATGTTTGAATCCAGTATTGTAAGACTTTTTATTATTTTATTCACAATACAGTGATTACAGCCAATAATTGCTTATTCAACATCTCTTGATGTGTATTGTGCTGCATAGTGGTCACAAAGTGTCAGGGGCCTGCATTATGATATTTAGTTATGGTTTTGGGATGGGTAGATGAGATTCATCCAGTAAGTGCTTCCTTCTGAGCAGTCCCCAAGTAGTAGATTTTGTATTATGTTGCGTGACAGTTAGAAGAAAGCATAATATGTGATCGATGCTGTGTATATTTTTTAGTGAGAAACTTCTTGGGCCACTTCAGTTGGTATAAGTGCTGGTTCGGTACTTGCAATAGGGAGTATTGTGCTTGATTATGGACCTGATGAAGGCTGAGTACAATGGCACTATGGCTTCTTTTGATCTTGATGCCATGCCTTTACTTATAAGTTGAGCCACACAGAAGGATTTCCTCAGTATCATAGCTACCTGGTTGTCAAAGTTTAGCTTACTATCTATCTGTATTCCTAGGTCTCTCACCACTGGGTGTACATTTAAGGGTGTGCTATCAATATTATAATTTGCATTGATATCTGATTTACCAAAGGGTATGGTTATGCATTTTTTAGCATTTATTTTCAGACCATGGTTTTCACACCAGTCATTTGTCATTTTTAGGCCTGTTTGTAGGATGTCATCATTGTTTGGGGATTCAATGATTACTCCCAGCTTATAGTTGTTAGTGAACTTGGTGAGCCAGAGGCCCCCAACATTAGCCTTCACTTCAGAGAAGTATATACCAAACAGGAGGGGTCCCAACACTGAGCCATGTGGAACACCATTAGTAACAGCTTTCTTATCGGACTTGGATTCACCTTTCAGGATAACATGTGTCCTATCAGTGAGCCAGTTGGCTATCCATCTGATGATGTAGGGGTTTATGTCTAACTCAGCAAGTTTATCTATGATCCCTGAGTGGGGGATTGTGTTGAAAGCTTTGGCCAGGCCTAGATAAGTGGTGTGTACCATTTTACACTTATCCATGGCCCTGGTAACTTTTCTGAAGAAGTCCACCAGACTCAGCAGACAGTCCCTCCCTTTGACAAAGCCAAATTTGGTCTTGTCCAGTGTTTGGAGAGTTCCTATGTTGTTATTGATCAGGTCCATGATAAATCTCTCCATGGCCTTGCAGATAAGACCAGTCAAGCTTATGGGTCTGTAGTTTCCTTGGTCAGCAGACGGGCCCCCTTGTGCAGAGGGATAACTGTTGCAGTCCTCCGTTCTTCTGGGACAAAGACTGTCCAGAGGCTGTGGTTAAAGAGGGTTTCTACTGACCCTGATAGATTCTGTTTTAATCTATTTAAGAACCATCCTGGAATCTTGTCGGGACCCATGCAGGCTGTGTTTTTGGCTTTCGCGAGAGTAGTAAGGGCCTGTTCCCTCATAATGACCAGTAAGGGGATGTATGCAAGTATTTCTTTGGGTGTGCTAGGTGGTGATGGGGGGAGATGTTTGAACTAAACGTGTTGGTCAGCAGGTTTGTTATAATTTCAGGCTGGGTGTAAGTGTTGCCATTTATGTTTAAACTGGCAGATTGCTGAGCATTTCCCCTGAGTTTGCAAACATAATTAAAAAAAAGTCTTAGGGTTATATTTCACCTGGGAGGCTAGCTTTGCTGCATAGTTAACTTTGGCAGATTTGACCAGCTCTCTAATTTGTTTGTTTAGACTGGTGAGTGTCTTTTTGCACTGTTTTGTCTGTTCCTTCTTGGCTTTGGAGAAGGTTTTTTTCTTTTGTTTAATAGTCTATTTATTCTTGGAGTCCACCAGGGTGGTTTATTTTTGCCAGTAATCATAGCTTTGACCAATACAGGTATTGCCTCCTCTATGCAGCTATGAATGTGGTTGTACAGTGCTTTTGTGTACAGCTCAGAGTAGGCCTCAGTGTCACTTAGTTTGAGAAAATTGGCCTTAGCAAAGTTCTTAACAGGTTTGGAGTTTGATGGGGGTTCTAGGTTAGTTTTAATACTAAAGGAGATCATTTTGTCATCAGATGTTACCAGGGAGGAGTTAATGTACAGGAAGGAGCAGCATCCCCCCATGTTTGTGAGTACTAGGGCTAGAATATTTGTATCTCTAGTTGGGGGGCTAACTATTTGCTTCAGGGTGTTTGCACTGATGAAGTCAAAAACCTTTCAGCAAGTGAATTATGGCTCATATAAGTCTTCCAGTTTATGGAAGGGTAGTTGAAGTCACAATAAGTATGGTGTTAGGCTGAATGTTAAGAGATTCCAGTAGGTTTAGGTAGGAGGTGTGGTTTTCCAGACTCATGTTAGGGGATCTTTAGCTAGCAAGGATACGACAGACAGTCACACCTATGGTTAGTGTAGTTAGTCATGTTGTTAGACTAGTCTAGCAGTGTACTTGTCCTTTATGAGCACTGAGACACATCCTCCCTTATTTTTATCCTGAGCTGAAGGGGATCGAAATGTATGAAAGGCAATACAGCCTTTGATAGCCAGGGTGATTTCCATGTTTCTGAACTATGTTTGCATGACTACAAGTACATCTGCTTTCTCCAGAGTGAGGAGTGCTTCCAGACAGTGCAGTTTTCTATTTAAACTCATAACACTGAGCAACAGTACCTTTAGGTAGTCATGAGTGATTTTTGTTATGTTGGAGGGCTTAATAACTTGCCACGGCCTAAAAAAGGCACTATGGGGATAGTTAAAGTTTTTGCCAATATCCAGAAGCCAAGTGGTAACAAATGCAAACCATCTCTGGCAAAACATTGTGGTTTGTTGATTATGTCTCCCCAGGCTGACAGGTATTGGATCCCCTTGTTGTGACAAACCAGTTGTTGAAGGCAATCATTTTTTGCTGATACTGTGGCATTATCATTGTTGAAGGTAGGATGCTACTCAAAGCTGGATTCATACCCACCTGGGACACATATTCATAGAGTCCCATCGCGTCTCTCTTTGTATAGTCCAGTGAGGTACATCTTAGGTTGTTACACCCACATGAACTATGATCATGTTATACTGGTACTTGTGGTTTAAAAACCTAAGTGCATGCGTGATCAGGTGGATCCTGGCTCCAGACAGACAACTAACTGTAATCTTCTTATTTAGCCTGGTAAGGGGGACATCAGTATGTCTTAAAATGGAATCCCCAATAACTAGAATGTTTGGTTGTGTGGTGTATTGCCTTATGGACTTGGAAGCAGGGCTACTATGGTTTTTCAGAGTTATGTGTTGTGTGAGGTGGTTTTTTTGAGTATGTGCAGGGCCATGAGAGATGCTTTTAGGAGGTATTGGAGGTTTCGGTAGATTACAAGTGAGTACTTCTACATATGTAGGTCTATGTGTTTGTTCCTTAGTGTTGATAGTGAGTATTTTGGGTGTAACACTGACAACCTGGTTTGCATTTTTCATGTGTGTATATGAGACCTTTGCCTCTAATGGCATTGTGTATCTACATTTCTCACACACTGTGCTTGTCTGTTCTAAAATTAAATGGTTGTCAGTGAGCATGAGGCAGTTACTACACTTGTTCAGGATGCCCATATCCACCAGGACAGAAACAGAGAGGACAGGGAAGCACATATCCATTATACTAGATCCTTAGTAAATGGGAAGGAGTAGGGGAGAGTCACTTAAAGGTCTACTTGAGAGTGTTAATAGTATACTATTAAATGACCTGCAGTGCTGCTGCCCTCTGTGCAAACTGACAGCTCTTTGAGCAGCTATGAACAATGGGAGATTATGGAGAGAATTTCCTATAGAAGATTTTAAACTAGAAAGATTTGCTTATATACAAGGCACAGGTAACCACATTTGTGCATATACCAGCAGAATGAAAGATTTTTACACAATTAAGCCTCGGGCCAATCAGATAAATGCACAATAAGCCTTCCACCAGCAGTTCCCAACTTGGATGGATTAAATCAGCCCTCTGATCCTACCAGAGTGCAGAAAATCCTTTTGGTGTAATGCAAACTGGTGTTGAGTTCATGTGCAGTAACAAATGCTTTACAACGAAAGGCAGAACTCCTGCAGTATCAGGAATCCTTGAAAATAAGATCAGAAACCTCAAAAATGTTCTCAAATGCAGAAATACCAACAAGATGGAAGACTTGTACACAGTTAAGCCCTCAGGCCAATCAGATAAACATACAAAAAGCCTCCCACCAACAGTTCCCAACTCAGATGGGTTGAATCAACCCTCTGCTCCCACCAGAGTGCAGAAAAACCACTTAATGTAAAGCAAACTGGTTTTGAGCTCAAATGCAGTAACAAATGCTTTTCAAAAAGAGGCAGAACTCCTGCAATATCAGGAATCATTGAAAATAAGTTCATAAACACACCTGTGCCTCAAAGTGTTAAAAAGGTTAAGCTTCCCTTGTTATGGTCTATTCTAGCAGTGGCTAGGAAAATAATAACTAGAAATTGGATTTCAGATACACCTCCTTCGTTCAATGAATTTAAAAATGTTATGAATATAGTGTGCCATATGGAAATAAACACAATTAGGACAAGAACAAATAGAAAAACATCTTATTATATTGTATGGGATAATTTACAAAATTTGTTAAAAAATTCTAATTTCAATAGCATGGTATTTTAGTTTAATTAATTGATCTGATTGTAGTGGATGTCTTTGTAAATACTTTAGTTGTTTTGTTGAATATTATAATAATACCTATTTTTAATTACTTGTATAAAATTGCTATGATATTTCTCTTATATGTTAAAACAATAAACATGTTTTGAAAAAAAAGAAAATAAGTTCACAAACCCCGCAAAATGATCACAAATACAGAGAAAAGTGCCCAAATATAGGAGAAATTTTACAAACACAGAAAACCTTTGCAACACTTAGAAATATGTTGGCCAACTCAGAACAGTATCAAAGGAGGTTAGGTAATATTGGAATACTGTTAAAACAACCTAAGAGCAGTACAGTAACAAACAGATGGCATTTCTTTAAAACTGCAGTCTGAAAAACACTAATAAATTCAGCCAAATCAATAAATGCAGCCCAGAAGTGTTAAATATAACTGAGATAGATACCACAAGTGAAAAAAAATACTTATATCAGCTTTGTAGGTCCACATATGGTTTCAGAAGCAATCCAAGTCTTGTAGTCACAGGTGTCCAAGCCAGGCACAGGGAAGTTCTGAATAAGTAAGTACAGTCTCACAAAAATGTAAAGCTTTTATACCAGTAGGATGACGGACTTTTTATACACTTAAGCCTCAGGCCAATCAGATAAGTGCACATTAAGCCTTCCACCAGCAGTTCTCAAATCTGATGGGTTAAATCAGCCCGCTGCTCCACCCCCCCCCACCAGAGTTCAGAAAAAAAATTTAATGTAAAACAAACTGGTTTTCAGCTCAGCTGCAGTAGGAAATGTTTTACAACAAACGGCAGAACTCCTGCAGTATCAGGAATCCTTGAAAATAATCTCACAAACCCTGAGAAATGTTCACAAATACAGAAAAAAGTGTGCAAATGTAGGAGAACTTCTACAAACACAGAAAAACTTTGCAAAATTTAGAAATATTTTGGCAAACTCAGGCACACTTGTATTGTGACTACCTTCTCCATGAGGATGGGGGGGGTTCTTCCTTTCACACATACCTAATCATATCCATAGGCATACACTGTCATTACATATACCAACAACAGATGTTACTGGGATGCCACTACATGACATGTTTCTTTCAGGATTTCCATCTTAGTATATTTTCAGGACATGTCCCAATCTTGCATTTTCTTATTTCTCATCTCTTATATTTTTAAAGCTGTACCAATATTTTGCAGCATAATCTTGTTATTAGTTTTCCTTGTCGACATGACAATTTTGTTTCTTTGGCAGATCCTTGTGAATTGCACTACATACCGACTTAGGATGTATTAACGATCTCATTTCCTACCATTCCCAACATGCATGTTGCTGTCACAACTGTTATTGCTTCCATTCTCGCTACTTGCATGGTTGGTATGTCCAGGTGTTCCTTCATTTTATCAATTAGTCCATGTTTATTTATGTGTACATTGGTACTTTGATAAATGCAAGGCATGGGAATTTGTAAAATTGTGCAAACACTACATTTTTCCTTCTTCTCATTTACTGCCTGTGTCTTCTTTCCCAATGTACATGACAAAGCCAGTGATGTTCCCACATGTACACTACTTCATTCAATGCAATTTAAAACTGTATCAGCCTTATTTGTACACTTCTTTTGTTAGGCTTCCCCTGCCTTTTATGTATTACAAGTTGCCCTATATGTTGTGTTGTGTGAGGGTACTCACTTACTAAACTCGGGTTTGTTTACATTCCCTTGTTTACATTATGTACAGTAAACCTATCTTACGTCAATTTAGTCACTAGCAGTTGTGGTCTTCAACAGGGATTGCTTGAAATGTACAGTAGCTTTTAGTCTTGTATATTCAATTAGCATTGCTGCTCATTGCCCAAAGCTGACTGATCATGTTCCGTTTAACCAGATCGGTACAATACGTTAATGAATCTCCAGAGGAATATATTTCAATTGTGGCTCTTGTCCCATGTTATTAACAAAAAAGCATTATTAGCCTCAGAACACTATATTGAATTATTCTGAGCTGCTGATGTTAATAAGTCATATGTGAAAAGTGGCTATCAGCATTATAGCACTCTGGAGATGCCCTCAGCTTACAAAAAAATAATTATTCCAGACACCAAAGTGAAATTGCATCATATAACTTTACACAACATTTGTTCATTCCCTTGAGTGAATTGCATTTCTACACAACATTTCTTCATTGCCTTGAGTGACTTGCATTTCTTTCAGTCTTCTCCCATATTTCTTCATCCCTTACAGATGCAATGCTCTATATTCTGTTACTCCATTAAGAACAGCTCAGCTCATCCTCGGATTAATTAAACCCTACAGAGAATGTAGGAATAGTGCAGCAGCTGCTGCATGGAATATGGCCGCCAAGCGAGTCAGTAAAGGACTCCCGGGATGTGCACGAGCACTCCTACACTAATCCTACACAGACACCACTGCCTAATGCTAATTACTCATTTGCTGGTGAAACCTATGCAAGTGAGGTGAATTAGTGATTCAGCAAGCAGGCAGGTGTCCATGCAGGAATAGTGTAAGAAGCAGAAATGTGTTCAGTTACTAGCTGAACAGATTTCTGCAAATTAGAAAACGGAGGCATGGCAGCTTGAAATAAAGCATATATTATAATTAGTAGGCATGCCAATGGCCAAATATATGGCCATTGGCATGATAAATAGTTTTAATTTTTTAAAATAAAACTTTTTTTTTGGACGATCTCGGCCATTTAAGCATAGGGCAGCAGCATGCCCATGGGATTGTGCCGAAAATAAAAAAAAGGGGGGGAAATCAATTTTTACAAAAATCTACATTTTGCCATTATAGTCAGTGGCATGCAGAATGAAAACAATACCAGGGAATAGTGGTTGCTAAGGGGAAAGGCCCAGTGTAAGTGTAGCAACTATGGAGTAAGGCAGTGTTGTATGCAAATGAGGGGATTTATACTGAATCACAAATTTCTTCTACGTGTCAGACTGCACCTAACTGTGTAGGTGCTCTAACACCACTGTGTAGACAGGAGGAACAGCTAACATGAAGGGGGTGTGTGTCATGCTTGCAGTAAGCACATTGGAGTTCAGTGGCCCGTGTTTGCCCTTAGCTAAGCACAGCTAAGGAAGGGGGTATGTCTGAGGCTGTTTTGTGTTATTCCAGGGGAGGTCCAGTTCTGCTTAAAAGTGTTTACTTTAGCTAAATGGGTGTGCACAGCAGGTATAAAAAAAAAAAAAAGGAAGATCAGAACGTTTTACATTTGAGCACTAGGTATGCGCAGCATGCATCAGGGCTTCAGCTGGGAGGAAATGGGAAGGGGAAACAGCAGAAGGAACGCAATCAAGGAGAACTACCATAACTGGCAAGTGGAATGTATCAGAATCAGCCAATTACACAGGCAGCAGCCCAGCACACTACTATAAACTATGCAAATACCTTTCAGTCTGTTTTTTCCCACACACTCTACACCACTGGTGTACACATTTGGGAGAATTTTAAACTGACAAAACTAACAAAACATGTCAGGGGCTGCTGTTGCTTTGATCTATCAGTATGTGCTGGAGACTGAGGGTGGTGAGGAGGATAATACTGGCAACCAAGTCAGACCAAGGAGGAGGAGAAGTGTGTTCAGACCCAGGGTAACCTACCAGGGGCTACATGATCTGGAGATAGTAGAGTGTTACAGGGTGGACAGGGATATAATTCAGCAACTTGATGAGCTGTGCTGGCCTCTCCTCAGACCCAGAACCAACAGAGGGGAACCCATCCCAGTGGATACCAAGGTATGTGTAGCCTTAAGAATACTAGCTACAGGTATTTTCCAAAGACCAACTGAGGATATCATGGGGGTCTCACAGGCATCTGCATCCAGGATACTCCACCAGTACCTTAATGCCATGCCACCAAATGCCACTGAGCACATTTACTTCCCCAGCACCCGTGAGGAGAGGACCAGCAATATGGGTCTCTTCTACCATGTAGCAGAATACCCGGAGGTACTGGGTGCCATAGACTGCATGCACATCCACATCAAAGCACCACCCGGTGACCAAGGTAGAGTCTACCTAAATTGCAAGAGGTTCCACTCCATCAACTGCCAGGTCATGTGTGTTGCCCTGGGCATTATCATGAATGTGTGTGCTGGCAGCCATGGAAGCTATCACGACTCCCACATCTGGCATTCATCACAGCTGTACCAGTCATTTGCCAGTGGGGACATCCCATATGGCCATCTGGTGGGGGATGCTGGCTATGCACTGGAGCGGTGGCTGATGACACCTATCAGAAATGCACACACACCCACACAAGAATGCCATAATGAGGCACACGCACAAACCAGGATCATTATAGAGCATGTGTTTGGAATACTCAAGTCACAGTTCTGCTGCCTTGACATATCCAGTGGAGCCTTGCAGTACTCTCCAACCACATGTGCACACATGTTCATAGTATGTGCCATGCTATACAATATGATCCTGTGGAAATAGCTGCAGCAAGTACAAAACAGGGAAGGGCCACACAGCCCCCCCACCACCATTGCCAAGGTCTCCACAGGCACAGAGGGACTCGGAGGAGGAACATCCTGAGCCTGTCCCTGTAGGCAGATGGAGGAGTGACCAGTATGCCCTGTCCTTGGCAAAGAGGCAACGCATAGCACATACACTAACACTGTAGGTCCCCAGGGACTGATCTCTCTCTCTCTCTCTCTCTGACTTGCACACACAGTAAAATGGATGCCAAACATCACACCACCTATACCTTACCATGTATAGGCAGTGTACTGTGTGCATCCGACAAAGTCAGCCCTCAAACACCATCCTCACAACAGCCTCAGGCACAAGGTAAGTCAGTCTTCTTAAAATAAATGAATGGAGTGGGATGTTCTGATAGCATATCTATGGTATTTATTCAAGCATGCAAGGGAATGGGGTGGCTGACTGGGATAGCAGCAGACAACTGACAGCTCTGTGGGACAGCAGGAAGTGTATTCCCAGTACTGGCCTACCCACACTATGCAGTACCACCCTAGTTGACAAATACCACTACAGTATATGTGATGAGTCAAATCACTGAGGGGTCATAAGTCACATGCATGGATGTCAAAGTGGGGGTCCCATACCCAACCCCAGCCTCACCCAGCAGATCAGCTGTAGAAAACCATACAGAAATGTCTGGCAAAAACCCCCACATGGCAACCCCCATGAAATCCCCACCTACAGACTTTTACACAGTGATATCACAGCAGGTCTGGTAGTGGCAGTATGGCTTTGAAAGGTAAGAAGTCTGAAACTAGAAATCTTTATGCCAGAACAATCTGACCTGTTGTCAGTACTGTTATGACTGTAGTCTCAAAGAGAGGGCACACCGCTATGCTAAATGGGACCAAAATGTTAAGCAGATATCAGACAGTCTCTGCAAATGTGTATTGTGTACAGATGTGTCACCCCCCCCCCATAGTCCCATAGAAATGCAGTAACATGTCCATAGCCTTAAGTAGCATCCAGCTGTCAACTAGAATGATGGCTCAACACAAACAGAAAGCAATTGTCAGTAACACTGGCAGTCAACTTACTGTTGCCATCCCAGGGTTGTCCACTGCCAGCAGCCTGGGAACATATGATCATCAGAATGCACTGCCTTGCTACAGATGGCCTGCATCTGTCACACCTGGCCTACAGCCCTGTGGAAAATGCACATGCATCACCCACAGTGACTTGTTAGGGAGTGTCATGGGGTCCATAACACCAACATAACACAGTCTACAAAATGCAAAGAAAAGCCATGCCACTAACTGCCAGTGTCAGATAACCAGAAATCTGGACAAAGCCATGAATAATGGGGTGAAAAAGGTCCAAAGAGAAGGTCATCTTTGATACTGCTCTAATAATGTTATAAAGTTGATGGAATGATTGCAGTAGCATGAAATGTCTGATGGGTACGAGCTCTAAAACTGCAATGTCAACTGTCAGTAATATCTGACTTCAACCTTGACTGACTTGCAAAACAATTTTCCTTGAAAACCACACTCATGTGGGTAACCAACAAGATATAGGAGTCATGACTGTGGACATTCTGTGATACTCTGTAGAGTTGACAGGCAGGGCTAGGAGTCTAAACATGGGAATGCACTCATTGCAGACATTCCTAACCCTGGAAGATGGTGACATGTCTGCACTCACAGAACCCTGGCCCACAGCCATTGGGAGTAACACACCTTTCCCTGATCACTCATCCTATGTAACATCCTGACCCCAAAACGTGGCCATCCAAGCAAAATGAGGTGGGCCATACATATATGTGAGACACACACACACACACACACACACACACACACACACACACACACACACACACACACACACACACACACACACACACACACACACCTCCAGGCTGGTCAAACAGTTTGACACACACAAGACCCTTCAAGTGCAGTCAACCTTTGAGAAGATCCCTATGCAAAGTACTGGTAGCTATAGGCAAACATATCTGACTCAGACCCCCCACACACATATCTTATCCCCTACAAATCTATCCGGAGTCTGCCTATCACCCTGATCCTGTCTGATTTATATTACCCAACCATGGACTGGAAATCAGACAAGGCCATAACAGAAATGCACAGGGATTCCTCCATTGTAATATATCACCAAGGTGCTGGACCATTTTCACAGCTTCAGCAATCAATTGCTCATAGACACACCTCTCAACAGGCTGGATTGTGCAAGAATGCCTAGCATTTGGCCCATGAGTTTGGTGTGTGCATCATCCATCCTGTATTCCTCTGGTAAATCACTGTGATGATCTGAGGAGGTATGTCACAAGGTACTGAAACAATATATGACAGTGTCAAACGGCATACATGTCAGATGTCTGCTAAAGCAAGCCCTGTAACCTTAGCAACCCATGCATTACTGAGAGAAATAGTCACAATTACTGTATGGCCCATTGTCGCCCCATTTTGATAGGCTATCTCCAGATATCCCGCACTAACAGGTTGAGAGGTATGGCTGTATCACAAAACAAACTAAACTGGAGTACAACAATCCCTGGAATGGAGTCCCACATGTACTATAGAAGGTCACACTGGGCATGCTCATACACTTAGAGAAATGTCAGTAGGATCTAGGAATGAACAAGCCTTCCCCACAGTGCATTTCCAACTGCCCTACTTTAGCAGTCCTGAGGATGTCTGTCTCCATAGACATCCCTTTCATCAGCCCTCAACCCTATAAGCTCTGTGGTGCATGTGATAACTGTGTAACACTATAGAACAAATAACTAGTTAGGTAGGAGTTCTAGTCTCATTCCTGGCAAATGTAAATGTGTGTGTGTGTTTAAAAGTTAAAGCTTTTGGGTCCATTCAAACCTAAGACAATTCCCCTTTCCCTACTTTGGCAGTCCTGCAGATATCAGTCACCTTAGAAATCCCTTCTCGTCAGGCCTAAACCCCATAAGCTCTGTGGTGCATGCAATAACTGTGTAACACTATAATATAAATAGCTAGTTAGGAAGGAGTTCTAATCTCAGTCCTGGCAAATGTAAAAGTGTGTGTTTGTGTTTAGAAGTTAAAGCTTTTGGTCCATTCAAACCCAGTACACTACCTCTTTCCGTACTTTAACAGTCCTGCAGATATCAGTCACCTTAGAAGTCCCTTTCATCAGGCTTCAGCCCCATAAGCTCTGTAGCATGTGCATTAACCGTGTAACACTATAGTACAAATAACTCGTTTTTCATCAGACCTCAACCCCATAAGCTCTGTGGCATGTGCAATAACTGTGTAACACTATAGTACAAATAATTAGTTAGGTGGGAGTTCTAATCTCAGTCCTGGTAAATGTAAAAGTGTGTGTGTGTGTGTGTGTGTGTGTGTGTGTGTGTGTGTGTGTGTGTGTGTGTGTGTGTGTGTGTGTCCGTGTGTGTGTATTTTGAAGTTAAATCTTTTGGGTCCATTCAAACCCAGTACACTTCCTCTTTCCCTACTTTAGTAGTCCTGCAGATATCAGTCACCTTAGAAGTCCCTTTCGTCATGCCTCAATCCTATAAGCTCTGTGGCATATGTAATAACTGTGTAACACTATAATACAATTAACTAGTTAGGTAGGAGGTCTAATCCTAGTTTTGGCAAATGTGTGTGTGTAAGTGTAAATATGTGTAGTTTAAAGTATTTTGTGGCCTCTCTCACCCAGTACATCACCCATTGCCATACTTTACAAGGGCTGGTGATGTTCCTCATCTTAGAAGTACCTTTGGACAACCTTCACCCTATAAGCTCTGTGGCATGTGCAATAAATGCGTAACACTGTAGTAACAATAAATAGATAGGTAGGGGTTCTAATCTCTGTCTGGACAAGTGTGTGTGGGTGTGGTTGTGTGTGTGAACAGTATTCTGTTTTGTTTGTTGTTTGTTTTGGCTTGTTGTGTTTGTGTGAGAACCATATCCATTGGGGGGTGGGTTTTGCTACTTTTTGCTGTTGCCCACCCAGTACATGTCCCAGTGTCCACATTACAAGGCCCACAGTTGTCATCCACTGTAGAGGGACCTGAAGACACTCTGCAGCCCTATAAGCATTGTGCCATGTGCAGTAACTATGTGACATTATGGAATAGATAAGATAGGCAGCCCATATAATCCTTAGATATCACTCCCAACTCATGAATCATACACACACTCAGGTAGGCAGCTACCCTTACATCAGTAGGTGGCCTGCAAACTGACTCACAGATAGAACCTACAGTGTGAAAGCAGCGGACTCCATGTCAGACTGCTGAACAGTCACGAGTGGAGTCCCACAGGTTGTGGACCTGGGTTCCCTCATGTTTGGGATCCACACCTCTGAGGACCAGCCCAATACAAAGGTGCCCAGGATGACAATTTTTGCAGATGACTACAAGGTGGGTGCTATTATTACCCCCCCACACTTGAGGTTGACATACTTCACAAAAGCCTCTTTGAGACCTATGACTGTTGTCAGAACCCTGGACATAAGCTCAATGCCAGATGATGTGCCGTCATCCCCTTTTGGTACGACATGGTTCCCATAAAGTAATACATTAATGGTAGTCCACTGAACACTGATGCTGGTATAATGGAACTGGGAACACAGGTTGACAGTGAGCTCTATGGTGACCACCACAGTGACACTGTCTTCCAAAAGTACTTCCATGTGTCACTTCTCCTGACTCAGTGTGTTGAATCTGGGAAGTAAAAGGACAGTGTTTACCTGTACACTCCCCTCAGTAGGCCAGTCAATGTGTACTATGGCCCATTTGCCATTTACCCCCCCTGTACACCAGCAACAACAGGAGAGGCTGCAAATGTACCTCGCAAAGAGGATCTTAGGTACTACACACTTGCCCCATATGGACAGACTCCACCACCTGCAATAAATCTCTGTCTCATATTGGTTACTTAGATGCAATTTCTGCCTGACATACATAGCCATGTCTGACCCAACCCTGTCAGGAATGCTACATCCAAGGAAACTAATCTGCCCACACAACATGCCCCAGATACCGCAACCCCATCCTCACAATCAACAGGATATGCTGGAGGGACAGGTTCACAACCCATAGACTGACCAAGCTATGGAACAGACACCACATACATGTCAAGCCAAGCACATCACTGGCCCTCTTCAAGAAAAATCAGGAGGAGTGGATGGGGAATAGAATAGCCACCCTGGGGATCACTCCAGTGACTATACTCAGTAGACACACTGGGGAGTATCATCAGGTGGCATGATGCTGCCAGTGTATTCCCATGGGCTAGCCATGTAAAGCCTTCATGGCCATTTGCCACGTACCTACCTATGACTCTTTGAACCTATGGATTTCAGTACTGTCAAATGTGTGCGTGCATTAGTGTGTCTGAAAGTGTTTGTGAGTGTGTAAACATTTGGGTGAAAGTATTGTTTGGGGTTTGTGCCTTCAACAGCTATTTTTTGTTTATCTGTTCGTTATACTTTTTGCTGTTGATGTGGGTGAAAGTAGTTGGTGGCCCCTCTCATCTAGTACAACTACCATTGCCATACCTTACAAGTGCTGTAGATGTTATTCACTATATAGGTACCTTGGAACACTCCACAACTTATAAGCTCTGTGGTGTGGGCAGTATCTGAATAATACTATAATACCAATAACCACATAGCTAGGGGTTCTAATATGAGTCCTGGCAAATGTGTGTGTGTGTGTGTATTATTGTGTGTAAGTATGTATATGTGTAGGTTACAATATGTTGTGGCATTTCACACCCAGTACATCACCCATTCTCATAATTTGCAAGGCCTAGTGATGTCCCTTGCCTTAGAATACCTTTGGACAAGTGCCACCCCATAACCTCTGTAGTGCATGCGATAAATGAGTAACAATAAATAGATAGGTAGGGGTTCTAATCTCAGTCCTGGCAAATGTGTGCAAGAGAAGAGTATCTTGTGTTTGTGTGTGAACGATATCCATTGGATGGGCATGGATTCATATTTTATGTCATGTTACACACAGTACACATTCTTAAGTCTACTGTATGAGGTCCACTGTTCATATCAACTGTAGTGGTATCTGTAGACACTCTTCATCCCTATAAGCCCTGTGCAAAAGTATGGAATAGCATGGTACGAATAACAAGATAGGTTGGTCTTCTAATGTCAAGTCTGGCAAGTGTGTGTGTGCATTAGTGTGTATAGCAGTGGTTGGGAGTGTGTAGACTTGTATGCAACACTATTATGAGTACTCTCACACCCAGTACAGCCACCATTGCCTTATCCCACAAAGCCACATGATGTTATTCACCTTACAGGTACCTTGTAACACTCATCACACAAGTAGTCCTTTGCCACCTGCAATAACCGCATAATAGTGTGGTACCACAACTTGATGGGTAGGGGTTCCAAGCACAACACTGGCAACTGTGATCCTGTGCATGTGTGTGTGTGTGTGTGTGTGTGTGTGTGTGTGTGTGTGTGTGTGTGTGTGTGTGTGTGTGTGTGTGTGTGAACAGTATTCTCTATGTGTTTGGTTGACACAATATCCTCTGGGGTTGAGGGCATTAGCAATCTGAGGTGTGTTCCACCCACCACACTTTTGTCCACTATACTAGAGTTGATGTCAACCACCATATACTGAGATACAACCCCTCAGCCCTATAAGCTGTAAAGCAAATGCAAAAACTGCTACACAGACCTGGGAAATGTGTGCAGATACAGCTAAACCTTGACAATGACTTGGTTGATGTGTTACTACACTGCCATACCCCTTGTTGGTGATGTCTGCAGGGCTACATCCTGTTGACACACAGACACCTGGGACACAGAATACAGCATGTGAGAACACATTCACTTAGTGTTACTAACACCAATAATGCATTATGACTGAAAAGGTACACACACACACACACACTCTGATGTGTACCCATTAGAAATGCCAGGTGACAGCACCTTACACAGCATTAAATAGCTTCACTCCACTAAATTCACCTTGTGCATCAGACCCATATAAGCATGTCCCTGCATTGATGGTATAGATGGCATGGATGTGGCACAGGTACCATCATATGCACAGGGTGTTGTGTGGGTTTGCTAGAAGCCTAGCCTGGGCCACACGGTTGACATCATATGTGTGTGTGTTTGGGGAATGTTCATTAAATGGGCAGTGCAGGGGTGGTGTGTGTGTGTGTGTGTGTGTGTGTGTGTGTGTGTGTGTGTGTGTGTGTGTTTGTGGAAGTGACTTTTCTGATCATGATGTGTGTGTGTTTGCATGCACACAGACACGCCATGTGGGTGCCCTACAGAGGGGTATTTTGGACAATACATGGCAGGGTGTACAGTTAACCATCTCTGGCCATGGACATGGGAACTGGGCATGCTGAGGGTATCACCGACACCACCAGCGCTGAGTCCAGATGCAGTACTATTTCCTGCTGGTGACTACTGCCTGCTGGATCATCGTCATTTTTGGGACCATCTAGGATCATGTCCCATAGCCTGCTGCATCATGGCATAGACAGCACACCCCCCTTCAGTAGTGCTGGTGGTACTGCCAGCATGGGAATCTGATGGTGCATGGCCAC
Organism: Protopterus annectens; assembly: GCF_019279795.1. NCBI lineage: Eukaryota > Metazoa > Chordata > Ceratodontiformes > Protopteridae > Protopterus > Protopterus annectens. The sequence goes on from NC_056743.1 coordinate 1,553,677,420, forward strand.
GTAGACCCTCAGCTGATTGTGGTACTGCCCTACAGCCACATGGCTGCTGGTCAGCATCCACCAAACACTCAAGCACAGATATTCCACAGTCAAGGAGTGCCAAAGTCTCCCTCTACCATCTCTCCATGACTCCAGTATGCTCACAGATGGCTGCAGTGAGTTCATATTGCCACGGGCACCAGGGACATGCTCATCCATGACCCTGTGTATATGTCTGGTATTCTGTTCATTACATGCCTGTGTCCCCATGACAACCTGAAACATGCATCTGATGACTGTTGCCATGGCACTTGCAACAGGAGCATGACGGGCTGCAATCCTCCTCCGAGCATCCCTGCCCATCTGCCTGTGTGGGACCTCATCAGCACTCTGGTTATGGCTAGTGCCTGCACCCTCACTTGCCATAGTTACCACAGTAGCCTGTTTGATGACACCAACCACCAACTGTCTATTATCTGTGGCCACTGGTGATGGGGTGTGTATGGGCATTGTGACGGTGTGCGGGGATGGGGTTGACAATAGTGGGATGCCAACCAATGGCACAGTATCAGCCCCTGACAACCCTACCTGTGCCCAATATGAGTATCATCATGGTCAGATTCTGCAGAGACACTGACATTAGTATCAGAGCGGGAGAAACCGCAGCCACCATGTCCATCTGTGAGGGAAAAACAACATATGTAAATTACTACTGGCACTATAAGGTTTGTTGGTATATACACACACACACACACACACACACACACACACACACACACACACACACACACACACACACACACACACACACACACACACACACACACACACACACACAGATGAGGTTCCTCAAAGGCATTACACAGACCTCACATTAGCCAACTGGGGCCATTCAGGACACACAGTCAGATAATAACATAATAACATACACACTCTGGACGGACCCTCAGCATCATGCAGTGCAGCCCTTTCCAATTTCTGTTACTATTAATATACACCTCTGGGATATGTGAGTGGTGTTAGTATGTGATGGCCCTTCACCTAGCACACACTGCACCCATGTAAATCATTGCTGTTCACCTGCATAGCACTGTGGCAACTCCTACAGAACATACCCCCTAACTGTACAGGGATTTTCTGAATGTCTACATGTGTGGCTCATATGTTTGGTCTGTTCCTCATAACTCCTGTGTTTGTCTGATATATTACTGGGTTGGCCTGTGGATTGGTGTCACTAAGTATCATCCTAATTGGAGGTGTAGACTTCATAACCTGCAGAACATGTATTTTAAAACAAAGACGGTTACTCAAACAACTTCCCAAGCTTGCAGTGGATACAGTAAGTGTACATACATCTGTTAACATGCCAGGTTTTTGTGATATATTACATGAGACCTCAGAAATCAGGTCATAACATTGCCATCATTTCATATGACACATAACCTATGCAATCCAACTGAAGAATATACACATCAGTTACAGGTAACATCTGATTACTGAAATAGGTACACTAGGCTGGTTGCATGAGTGTGCACACCCTTAAAGTAATACTCTGTTAAAGCAACTTTTGATTTAATCACAGCATGCAGTCCTCTTGAGAAGGTGTCTATCAGCATGGCACATCTTGACTTGCCAATGTTTGCACACTCTCCCTTGCAAAACACCTCCAGCTATGTCAGATTGCAAGGGCATCCCCTGTGCACTGCCCTCTTCCAGTCACCCAGCATATATTATATTGGACGTAGGTGTGGGCTCTGACTCTGCCAGTGCAGAACATTGCATGTGTTCTGGTGAAACCATCCTTTTGTTGATATGGATGCATGGTTTGGGCCATTGTTGTGTTTAAAGGTGGGATTCCTCACCATCCACAGCTATGTGGCAGACACCAGAACATTTTGGAGCCACAAGGGACCAGTGTTTGGAACTGTTCATAATCACCTATAACTTGGTTACAGCTCCAGTTCCAGCTTGTGAACAGCAACCCCAAGCCAGGACACTGCCATCACCATGCTTCACCATGGTGGTGGTGTTGTTGTGGCGATGTGCAGTGGTGATATTTCACCAAACACACCTGTCAGAATTGTGGCCAAAGAGTACAACCATGGCCCCATATTACCATAACACATTTTTCCCACTTGCTTTTTGGAGACCTGGTGTATTGTTTTCAGACTTTTACCAGGCCTGGATATTGTTTGGTGTGAGGAACATCTGCCATCTTCCAAACTACCCTATAGGCAGGACATATGGAGACTATGGAAGGTTGTTGTGACATGTAGTACACACCCAATACTTGCTGGACATTCCTGATACTCCTTCACTGTTGCTGTGGGGCTCCTGGCAGCCTCCCTGGGCAGTTTTGGTCTTGTATTCTCATAGACTTTGGTGGGATGTCCACTCCTTCACAATGTCAATGTAGCCATATATTTTCACCTCCTTTTGATGACTGTCTGCACTGTGTTCCGTCTTATGTGCAATGCTTTGGTACCCTTCTCCAGGCTGATACATCTCAAACATGTGGGCCCTTAGCAGCTTCATCAGCTATATGTGAACCATGGCTGTTGCTGTAGCAGGCAACTGAGTATATGTTAGGATAATCCTGGTAGGACAGCTGACCGTTAGTTGCTGTTAATCAAAGAGTTTCTGTAACTGATGGCTGTTGTGTACCAAATAAGATGTACTGCTGTGGTTATATCAAAAGCTGCTTCAAAACAGTACTAGCTTCAGTCTGTGCACACATATGCATCTAGGTTGTTGTACTATTGTTATGTGTCATTATTCCCCTAACAGAGGTTTTGCTTTACAACTGAATTGTACAGGTTATAGGTCACATGAAAGGTTGGCAGTATTTTGAACTTGTCTATTTTGCTCTCATTTATGTATATCACACATACCTAGCATTCTAACAGGTGTGTACACCATTTACATGCACTGTATACCACTAATTTCTACAATATGACCCTAGTTTTGAGCCTTTTTGCCCACATTTTGTCAGTCTTTGGCCAGGTGTCCTGCAATGACAGGTTGTGAGGTATGCTACAGATATGTGACATCTCCTGCAAATAGGCCACTGTCATGACCACTGTGATGCAATGCAGTAAACACCACCACAGGTGAACATGCGGATATTGCCAAATGTCTGAGAGTAACAGTTGTGTGCATGGTCACATGCATTAACTTTAGCATGTCTGAGGTACTGGTGAGCCACAACAGGGAAACCTCATACCTACTGGGTTCACTCTGAGGCCCCGTGTGCAGACCACAGGGACCTATGTAGTTGTGAGGGAGAGGTATTATCAGCAGACTTACATTAGTCATTGGTACAAGGTGAACACTATATTTCTGCACAGGTACAGTACACACTATGATATTACACAATTTGCTGTCCTTCACCATAGATGTGCACTTGCGTGCATTAATACACCCCACCCACTAATCCATTTGCACTGACATATGCATCTAGAGACTCTGTAGAAGACAGTTTAAATACTACCTCATTACAATGATGTGCAATTTGGCCTTACCTAGATGCTCCTCATCTGTTGCCTGGGTATCACCCACCTACACAACTGCTGTTTCCCCGTGTTTGAGTTTGTATGAGGGCTACCTCAAGGGTGGCAAGGAGCTCCTCTGTCACCGTAAGAGGGGCCTGTGTGGCAGGCCCCTCACCAGTAGCAGTACAGTCCCTCACTACAGCAGCAGCCCTTTGCTGGGCACGAAGTATCAGGTCAGTTGCTCTATGCCTAACCTGATCATATGTGTGTCCATGGTGGCCCAACATGTTCACTCTATGGATGATCTCATCTAACAGAGCAGTTCGGTCCTGCAGATTTTGCTGGCTACGGCCAGAAAGGATGGCATAGTTTAAGATTACAGCTTCTGTGATGGCTGCTGTCTCTGCATCAGTGTAAGTCTGTTGCCGCTGCATGGCACCTGGAAGACATACACAGGGAAACACATCACAGGATGTCAGACATTGCCAAGAGTTCTTTATAGAGCCAGCCTATCATTAGCCACCACTTACAAACACATCATACCCCTGTACCTGGCAGCACTGTATGAACATGAATTGTACTCCTGGCCCTGATGTGCCATGTTCCCCCCAATGAGGGCCAGTACATTGCATAAACTACCATTCATCATTCATGCTTGTGTAGAGTGATGACAGTGGCCATGTTCCTTGCAGATGGGATGTCAGTGGTGCTCAGGCTATGCTTGCATATAGTGTGTAATGGAGCTGGAAGCATATGCCTGGATTCATGTAGGATCTAGACAGGAATGTTATCAGGCCCCAAGGGGACTTGCTTTTGTTAACTTTGATTAGACAGCTTGCACCTGATCCATGATGATGAGGGGAGGGGTGCGTGTGCTGTTCATATCCACCTATACTGATGATGATCCAGGGTGGTGATGTTTGCCCTAAACCTGTCTGCAGCAGGTTGGCTGTAGCTATGATGTATGAGTATGTGCTGTGATTGACCACTATTACAGGGTGTGTTGGGTTGGTGCCTCTGAGACTGCAGACATATGTAACGATGGCCTTGTGATTGCCCTTAGTGGATGTGTCCAATTTGTACTCATAGCTAGCCTTACAGTAATCCACCTGTGACCTAATATGTTCATTCAGACAAAGGTTGACATGCCACCCACTTGGTGCCTGCTCCTACTTTGCCCTGTACGACCAATATAGTGTCAAATTATGTGCTTTTTGCATTGCTGCTGTCCAACAAAGGGGTTTTCTGTACTTTGGTGGAGACAGGTTTTACAAGTAAGGTATTGCTGAGGCCATACAGCTGTGTGGGTGGTCATATATCTGTTTATAGTAGGCATGGACACAAGGTCAGAACACAGTTGACCACCTCTACAATTTCAAAGTGATACTCATGCTTATTATACTACCCATGTCTGTGTCAGGACAATGACACCACCAGTAGCTGTAGAGGTGTAACACTGTTGGATGCACATAAACTAAGGTTACACACATGTACAACATGTACAGCTTATTCACCTGACATTTTGCATCCCATGTCAGTTGTTATGAGGCAGCCAGGCACACCTAACCCATACATACATATGCACAGGTAATACCTGCCATACATTTCTGTTCTATGTCAGTATGGCACACTGTAATGACAGTCTTGCTGCTCAGTCAGTCATGTCACCCTGTTAGGGCAGGACATCTGTAGGACAATGCACAAACATGGTGGGCTCTGGGCCACAATTAGTGACACTTTCTTCATATTGCTGTAACACACATATGTCATTTGATAGTGCATTAGCCATTGCATTCACAGACATACCCTGGAGGATGTTAGAGAGGTGGAAGGCTAGGTGTGTGTAGTGAGGGTAGGAACTGTTAATGTTGTGAGTATGACTGGTATGGGGACAGAGCTAGCTGATATGCTGGACAGAGGAAAGGTGGATATATTGTGTGTGCCAGAGACCAGATGGAAGGGGTGTATAGCTGTGTGTATCGGAGTCGGGTACTAATAGTTCTATCATGGTGTGTATGGGAGGTGAAATGGTGTATGGGTTAACCTGAAGGAACATTATGCCAAGAGTGTTTGTGGAGGTGACAAGAATGTCGGGTAGAGTGATGTTCAGGAGGATGGAAACTGATAGTGTAATGTTGACAGTTGTTAGCGTATATGCTCCACTAATTATGTGTGTGTGTGTGATGGATGAGACAGACGTACTTTGGTGTAGTTGGATGAAGTGGTGATACGTGTACCCAAGGGTGAATGAGTGGTGATACGTATACCCAAGGGTGAATGAGTGGTGATTGGAGCAGATTTCAATGGGCATGTTGGTGAAGGGGACAGAGGGGATTCAGAACTGCTATATAGGTATGGTGTTAAGCAAATGAATGCAGAAGGTGAGATGGTGGTGGAGTTTGCAACAGAGGTTAGACATGGGTGTGGTGAATACATAGTTTTACAAGACCGAGGGGCATAGGGTGACATAAAAGAGTGGAGGAAGATGCACACAGGTGGATTATCACCTATGCAGGTGGGTCTGTTTGAAGGGGATTGGTAACTGTTAAGTGGTGACAGGGGAAAGTGTAGTTAGGCAGCATGGAAGGCTGGTCTGTGGGATGACATTGGTGATCAAGAAGAAGGGGAGGAGTGTGAGGGCAGTACCACAGATCAAATGGTGGGTACTGAGAAAGGGTGATTGTGAGGTTGAGTTCAGGGAATAGTTAAGACAGGCAGTGGGTGGCAGTGAAGAGTTAGCAAATATCTGGGTAACTACAACCAAGCTAGTAAGGGAGATGAGTAGAATGGGGCTTGGTGTGACATCTGCACAGAGGAAGGAGGACAAGGAGACCTGGTGGTGGCATGATGAAGTACAGGGGAGTATACAGAGAAAGAGGTTGGCCAAGGAGAAGTGGGATTGTCAGACAGAAGAAGAAAGTAGACAGGTGTATAGGGAAATGGGGTGCGTGGCAAAGAGAGTGGTGGCAAAGGCTGAGGATGGGGCATCTGAAGAGTTGTATGTAAGGTTGGACAGCAAGGATTTACAATAGGACCTGTACCAATTGGCTTGACAGAGGATATAGCTAGGAAGGATGTGCAACAGATAAGGCTGATGGTGGAAGTGTACTCATAAATGAGGAGAGTGTGTCGAGCAGGTGAAAACAGTACTTTGATGGGCTATTGAATGAAGAGAATGAGACAGAGAGAGAGAGAGAGAGAGAGAAGGTTGGATGATGTGGGTATAGTGAATCAGGATGTGCAACAGATTATTAAAGGAGAAGCAAGGAGAGCTATGAAGAGGTTTAAGAATGGAAAGGCTATTGGTCCAGATGGCATACCTGTGGAAGCATGGATGTGTTTAGGACAAATGGCAGTGGTCTTTTTAACTGGATTGTTTACTGTAATCTAGGAAAGTGAGAGGATGCATGAGGAGTGGATAAAATGTGTTTGGGTACTGATTACGAGAATAAGGATGGTATGCAGAGCTGTAGTAACTACAGAGGAATAACATTGATCAGTCACAGCATGAGGTAATGGTAAAGGGTGGTGGAAGCTAGGCTAAGAAGGGAGGTGAGGATTACTGATCAGCAGCATGGTTTCATGCCAGGAAGGAGCAGTACAGATGCAATGTCTGCTCTGAGTGCTGATGGGGACATACAGAGAAGGTTGGATGTAGCTACATTGTGTCTTTGTGGACTTAGAGACAGCATATGACAGGATGCCTAGAGAGGAGTTGTGGTATTGTATGAGGTAGGCAGGAGTGGCAGAGGAATCCATAAGAATGGAATAGGATATGTACAAGGCTAGTGTGACAGCAGTGAGTTCTGCATTGGGAGTGACAGGTGTGTTTAAGGTGGAGGTGGGAGTACATCAGGGATCAGCTATGAGCACTTTCTTATTTGCAGTGGCGATGGACAGGTTGACAATCATGAGCAGACAGGAGTCCTCCTAGACTGTGCTGTTTTCAGATGACATTTTGGTCTGTAGTGAGAGTAGGGAACAGGTTGAGGAGACCCTGGAGAGGTGGAGGTATGGTCTAGAGGGGAGGAATGATGGTCAGCAGGACTAAGATGGAATATATGTGTGTGAATGGGAAGGAGGATGGAGGAATGGTGAGGATGCAGGGAGTACAGTTTTCAAAGGTGGATAGGTGTAAATAGTTGGGAACAACAGTTCAGAGAAATGGCGAGTGTGGGGGAGAGGTGAAGACGTGGGTATGGGCAGGATATGGGTGGTGGGGAAGAGTGTCATGTGTGATTTGTGACAGACAAGTACCATTAAGAATGATAGGGAAGGTCTACAAGAGGGTAGTTAGACTAGCTATGTTATATGGGTTGGAGTCATTGGCAATGAAAAAAGAGGCACAAGTCAGAGGTGGACGTAGCAGAGTTACTGATGGTATGATTTGCACTGGGTGTGGCCTAGCAGTGTCACAGTCGGTATTGTGCAACACACACTCCGGTAGTGGTCATATGTGAGCCATCCTTTCCTGGGGTGACTCAGGGCCCTGAGCTGTGTTCTATGTCACTGCAGACAGACACATTTTCTATGGCCATAGATTCTGCTCAGCAATGTATCAGTACAGCATGTGTTGTTGAGACATAATATTGTTTGAACTTCCTATTTTCCACGTTTACATGTCCCCTGCTACATTCCATTACAGGCTTAATTGTTTGACATAGCTGTGTTTTTTTGTTTTCAGTTCAGTAGGTATACTCCATCAGTCTCCATGTGTGTGTCTGTCTGTCTGTTTGTTTCTGTGTGTGTGTTTGTGTGTGTGTGTGTGTGTGTGTGTGTGTGTGTGTGTGTGTGTGTGTGTGTGTGTGTGTGTGTGTGTGTGTCTCTCTGAGACAGATGTAGAATAAACATCTGTTTTGTATAGGCAGCATCTTGCCTTTAGTGGGTAATGCTCATGAGCAGCTGATGGCCTGTGCACCAATTGGAGTCCCCCACTTGCTAATTGCATGTGGAACAGCTGTAATATCATCCCCATACCCAATAGCATTGAAACACACTCCTATAACTGAGTATTTCATGTGGGCATTGCCCCTTTTCCTTGCCTGGGTGGAGTACTTCATGGAGGTGTGTGACAAACAGCATCACAGAGTGTAAATGGCAATACCTCTTACAACAAACACTGTGGAAACAGCCCAACAAACTGGGGGAGAATGTTCCAGACATAGGGACAGAGTGTAAGTATTGCTGTTATACATTTGAAGTAATGCTAGTTTGACAGGGTTTGTATGAATATGGCTGCTCTGCATGAATTTAAGTCTGATTGTGTTATATGGTTGACATAACTCCCAACTGTACAGCTATCCGCAGACTGGCCAGAGTTTGGACTCTTATATTTGGTATGTTATGCACACATTTTTTGGCCTTGGAAATTTAGTAGCATACTCTGAGGATTGTAGTCAGTAAACGGTAACATCCATTTATGTTTCTGACTTCATATCCATCAGAACAGATATGTTACAACAACCCTGCTACACCAGCAACTTTCTCAGTTTATGACAGCAATATGTCAATAATGGCCCTATGTTTGGGCCTCTGCCCCCAAGTATGTCAGGCTTTGTCCAGACATCATGCTGTAAGAGGTGTATAGGTATATTATGTCATTATATAGTGACTTCATTCCAGATATCATCCCAGTGATGTATCAGACTGCCAGACATGTTACGTGTAGAAGGCCTTATATATGAGGAGGAAGCCTGAATGTTCTGTGGGACTCTATACAGTTGGGAGGACGATGTATTTTTGGCAATTGTTGACAGACTGTCAGAATTGTGTAGTAGTGTCTCTCAACTGGCCAGATTGTTTAGCTGTCCAGGATTGTTGCTCGTATGTATGTTCTGTTCCACAGAATCATTATTTTCATTTCTGAGGTAAATCACTGTGATGATGTCAGGATTTAGTCTGTAAATGATGACATACATTTCAGATTCAGAACTCACATCCTTCTTGACATGTATGCTGACATGAATCCTGTTACTCTAGCAACATTCTACATTTATAACTGCAGTATGCACATTATGTCCCTGTTCTTGGACCATTGTCCCTCCATTTTGACAGCCTTTGTCCAGAATTATTGGGCTAAGAGGTGGAAAAGTATTGCGCTGGGTATGGCTCCACTGCATGTTTTATATCTATATATATATATATATATATATATATATATATATATATATATATATATATATATGTATATATATATTTCTTTTAGATATATCTATACTGATATATATATATATATATATATATATATATATATATATATATATATATATATATATATATATATATATATATATATATATATATATATATATATATATATTCCTTTTTGATATCTATACATATGTTTATATAACAATATATATGTATATATTCTATACGTATTTGTTTTATATGTATAGCTCAATATATCTGATGTATATACTTTTTAATATTTATCTATCACTATACACATCTATATGTGTATATTTATATATACTAAACATGACTGATTCCACAGTGTTTGTTCCCTACTATTCTATACCTGTACTGAATGATATATTTGAAAAACAGCATTCATTATTGCAGCTCAGATGGTGTAGTGATAAATTGCTCTGACTATTGTGTACAGGGTCCTGGGCTCAAAACTAGGCAGGGCTGATTATTTTGTTGCTGGGCAGAAGAGTGGCTGATGGAGACAGGGTGATTAAGGCAGTTTTATGCAGAAGTAAGTAGGTTTGCATGGGTTTGTGTGATCGTAAGTGATGCTAACATACGGTTAAATGGGAAACTGCTTAATCTGTGTAGGCATCGCTTAGCATCGCACAAACTCACTTACTGCTGTTTACTGCTGCTTACTGCCGCTTACTCCCACTTACCCCATGCTAATTTCTTTAAAAGAAAAGAAAAAGGGGTTATAGGAAAGTGGTGAAAAAGGGGGCATGCAGAGGGAAAAACAATATGAAAGACAGCTAGGTATGTGCAGAAAGGGTGTAGAGAAGGTCTATTGCTGTCCATTTTTGATATAGCAACAGTTGTGAATTTGTACAGAATTTGGAGGTGACTTTGGACACTCAAACCCCTGAGAGAGGGGTGAGGACAACAGTAATATGTTGTTGTGAGGACAACAGTAATATGTTGTTAAGCCAATTAAACCAGATTACATGTGTCCAGTGGACATGTGTGAAATGGACAGCTATGTATGGGGCGACATTTTTTTCTGGGAACAAATTGCCTTTTTTTTTTATATAAGGTGAGAGTGGGATGTTGGGGAATGATAGTAGGTATATTTGGGGAGGTAGGTTGGTTAGAAAGACAGACAAGACAGCAGACAGAGGCAGTATATGACACATGTGGGGGGTAAACACCTTGGACAGGAAGGATGATTGGAAAACGGATGCCAACAAGCCCCCAAATGGATACAGTGGGACTAAGGTCACCCCATGGGGAGTCACCACTGCACCTTTACAGCCCCAAAGGCTGAGTAGGAGGGCAGGCTGACCCTCAAGATGCACCAAGCGGCCCTCAAGCTGATGTAGCTGATCTCTGAACTCCTTTTGAAGCTCACTATACACCAATCCCTGGATCTGATGATGGGTGATGATGTCCTATCCACGCCTGGTCCCAGGGAGGAGATGGGCCCCATCCCCTGAGGAGGTTCTACCCAAAGGTGGTGCAGGACCAGCGGACAAGGAGTTCCCAGGTTGGGTCCCAGACATGCTGGGGCCTGGTGCCATAGCCAATTGAGGCAGGACAGGCAGATCCACTGGGATCAGCCTTCTCAGACGTGTTATGGTGTTGAGGTTTTACAACATATGTTGGTTAGTCATGAACAACACATTTCAGGATTAGTTATAACAGCATGCATGGGTGTTCCCATTAACCCAAAACAACAGATCTGAAACAATTGCATAGCAAACAGACATGCATATATGGAACCACAGTGGACATTATAACAGCATGCAGGTTACATTGATAGCAACAGGCCACCAATGATAGTATTTGAACAGGGAGCATTAATAATCAAACATTTAAATATTTGTAGAACAATAGAACACATGTCCCAGCAGTAGGTTTTGTGAAAAACATACCTGTTGATTTATGTGTTTAGTCTATTAGTGCAAATAGGGTGGGAGAGAGAGAGTTGTCAGTTAACAACTGTATAGGCTTTAATTGCTCACATCTTTAATGATCATTGCTCTAATCATTACTCTCCAGGTATTACCTCACTTTACATCAACCTATGGCCTTGGGTTGGGCAGTGGTATGTTTGTACGCAGTATATAATTACAGCCTTCTTACAGCTCATATATACCTTTTCTTATCTGGCAGACCTGTGGAGGAAATTGCTGTTAATGCTATGTGACTGTTTCTACCCATATTCACATAGTCATTCTTACATAAGTGCACTCATACTGTGTGTGGGTGCTACTGCCATACTCCACCTTGATTTCTGTCAGTCACTCTGGGTGTTGGCAGCAGTGACCAGTAGCTGTGACAGCATAACACTTGAGGGACATTTCTTGCAGGAGACTACTTGGTGTATGTACTTATTTTGCAGTCATTTGCAGCTTTGGGTTTGGACAGTGGTGGTTGTACACAGTGTATAATTACAGCCTTCTTACAGCTCATCTATACCTTTTCTTACATGGCACACATGTGGAAGAAAGTTCTGTTAACAATACCTGACTGTGTCTACACATATTCTTGGGTGAGATTATGCATACAGCTTAATACCAGTCCCACGATTCAAACCATGCCTGTTTGTGCAAGAAGGTATAACAAGGTTGTGTTTCATCACAATGAGCTATTAGGGAACTGTTGTTTCTTTCTTGACTGTTTTCTGTATAATACTCTCTTGTTTGGACAATTTACTTTGTAATTCTGACATTCATGCATTGTGGATAGTTCTTATAATGTATATACATACCTTTACATATTACAGTATGGACAACAATGGCTAACACAACATTACTATTCAAGGATCAGATCTTGGTGCATGGAACATTTCTTATAGTTAATCTGTTTTACAACTCCACAATCTTTGTCAAATGAGCCTCAATTAATTAATGCTGTAAGAGCCATAGTTTATGTGCAGAACCAGTACACATTCAGATTCATACTGCCACATAGCAAAGTAAACACAACAGTCTGGGGTTTTGATTTTTATTGACAGGTACTGACACTTTTATTGATATATATCCTGTACGTCAGTACGTCATTTATTCAGTACAAACAAAACACATTTCTAACTACTGGCAGCATTTCTATTTATTTTCTCTGACTACTGCAAGCTAGATTTGTACTCACCAGCTTTGCAACGCAGCCTTAGCAGCCTGCTGGAGTGGGTGTCCACATTCACAGCCCTCTCATCTGCAGCTGTACAGGAGATAGAGAAACATTTCTGCATACCTATCCATCTCATACTTAGGCTGTTTTTTTACTCAATAATTGATACTGATATTTACACACTGCTGGACTGCAGTGGTGGTGGTGCGGTAGCATTGTCACCTCACAGTAAGATGTTGCCCTGTTCGATTCTCAGCTACAGCATCTTCTGTGTGGAGACATGCGTGAATGGGCATACCTTCGATGAAGGTTGTGCATCAGGGCCAGCAACTCGGCACGTAAAAATCTACTGCCAATCATTAGCAGACCGGAGTTCCGCTGTGGTGACCCCTAACCAGGAAAAGCCAAAAGACACAACAACAACAACATTTACACACTGCTGGAACATTCTGTGTCTGAGCATCCAGGCTCCACTGGTCCAAAGGTCCCTCTTCCTATGCTTCATGTCAGCATAGTGGTACCTGACCTGCTCACTAGTCCAAGGGATACCAGTAGCACTGGTGAGGTCATGTGCGAGACAGCCCCAGGCCTCCACTTTGTATTGGGAGCCCTGGTACTGGTCCTGCAACAGTCTTCCTTCATGGTGTTTTACAAGGAGTCCAACCATGACCCTGGACTCCTGAATTCCCCAACTCTGTGCCTGAAAGTGCACACCTTCACCAACACCAGCCATAGTGCCTGCAGTGATCAGCTACAACTGGTTATGGTTGTATTCCCACCTACAAGGTTTAAATAGGGCTGATTTCCTACCCGTTGCTGTGATTGGACAATTTTAAATATGCTGAGCTAAGCTAAGTTGCAGGCAAACAAGCTTAGCTAAGATAAGCATTGCTTAATGGGGTAGATGCTAAGCACAGCTTACCAGTGTGCAAATCCACTTAGCTATGCTAATTATTGGTAAGCATTTAGATTTAAGCAATGCTTATACCAGCTAAGCATAGCTGAGCAAAATTTAGCATTGTTCAGCTTTCATTTTATGGACTATCAGGATTGTGGGGTTGATTCCTTATTAATGATATCTTATGATATGTATGTTTACCTTCCATAATATCCCCCTATGTGCTTTCATTACATTATAGTCTTTTCTGGCTATAATGTATGGGCCACTTGTGTTTGTATGGGGGTTTCACATCTCTACTACACTGACACCTGAGATTTGGACCTGCTACACTACCCTGGTTAACAAATATTTATTATTCACTACCTATTTATGAAACAAATACTTTTAGTGCTGTTTTCTCATATAAAAATAAATGGACTGTATTGAGGATTGAACCATAAATGACTGCATGCTAAGCAAAAGCTCTAACCACAATGCTATTTCACTTTGACTATTTTGGTTGTATATTTCTATTTAGCTCCTTTGGATGTTTAAGCTATGCTATACAGCTGCACGATGCACACACCTGCTTAGCTACACTTAAACTTTAGTGGGAATGGGAAAAAAATTAATTATTTGTTTTATTTTTATTAGTTTAGGGATGATCACATAGCTAGCAGTCATACCTCTCCACCTCTGACAGCATACAATGTGGATGAAGCCTAATATGATGGGAGGGCAAATAGGACACCTTATAACTATTGCTCTTACAAACTTGGGAAGTTGATGACTTTTGCATTAGCATGACTTACTTGGAGGATGTGGGGTCTTACATGCATATGTTTGTCATTATTTAATGACTTTGAGCCTCAGCTCTCTGCCAGGACACTAATATGGACATTCTGCTGATATCCATTCAGTTGGGGGTATGCCGACAGTGTCCACGGACAGTGTTCTTTTCAAAGTGCTATATGGCACTTCCTGAGTGCAGGGGGTGTGTTTACTGTGCAAGCAATCCTTGGACATGCTCCCTGCACTCGTACATGGATCATGTCCATGTAGAGAATACAGCAGTGTTCTTTCATGAATATGCAAGGCACTTTGCTGTTCTACATGGGAAAAATCTGCACCATGCAGGAATAGCACTATTCCTGCATGAAGTTTAATGAATCCAGTGGTCAGTCTTTTTTTTTTCATTCAGAACTAGTTGTTGACAACAGTTTATGTTCACCAAATGCAAATAGCAATTTGTCTCTAAACATGTGAGTGACATTCGATTAAGGGACAACAGAAGTCCATTGATGAAACATATTTCATCTAATGTTACACATTCATTTTGTTCTTTTTTTTGGCTCTTCAGGTTCTCAGAGGAAATGCTAGAGGTGGTGACACAGCTTTACAAACTGAGCTAGCTGAGATGCATTGGATAAGTAACCTAAAAACTGACACATCCCCAGGGCTTATTACATGCCTCCCTTTGAAACCTGCCTTAAAAAGGCGTAGACTGAATCATTGATTGTGATTGGTCATGTGTTTTCTTAAGAACATTGACAGGAAATGAATGAGTTAGATCTGATGAAGGGTATTGTTAGTACCTGAAAGCACTTATCTTCTCTTGACTTTGGTTGTTTTTATCTTTCCAAGGAAAAACTCAAGAGGCAACACCATATAGAGCAAAGGAGACTTTAATCACATATAACACATCCAGATAAATTGTGCTAGTAGTCTAAAGGGTTATATACTTTATTGTTGTTTTTATCTTTCACCCAGGATCATTGTCTTTCCTTGTTGAGCTGAGAAAGAAACAGTAGTCACTGCCAAAGCATCTGCTTGAAATGGTCAAAAGGAATATTTATTCAGCTAGTGATTTAATCAAGCAGTAAAATAACTGCAGTACTAAACTATGTCTAGGGGTGAAACATTAACTCATCATATTATTTATTTACAATTTCCCACCATGAAAGGACAGCAGTCTTCCTGAGATGAGAACATAAAGCCAGAAAGGCAATCTTAAACTTCAGTAATTCAAATATCTAGAGTATCTAATTTATGTTGTGATGGCTTTGATAACACAAAGGAAATATATACTTTTTCTGCAGGCAAAGTTTATCTTTCAAACTACAATTCATATTTTTCTTTATGAACACATTACTGTATACATCTTTCTTCTGTTTAAACAATTAATTAATGAATTTTACTCTTAATTATCACACCCTATGTTTTTATTAGCTTTCCACTGATCTCATAAATTCTCAATTCAAAGAGTGTGTTCTAAAAAATCATATAAAATTCTGTTCAGATAATTTGAAAAAATAAGCCAGTGGCAGAGACTAAAATGCAAAAAAGAAAAATTAGAAAAATGTATAAAGATACAAACATCTTTAAATAAATACAAGTTCTTTCATCACCAATAAAGTGGGACATCTTCAGAACAAACTGAGGTTTTAGAACAAATACATTAAATTACATACAGTTTTAATAAGATTTCAAACAAAGAATACAGTCACCAACCAATCAAAAATCAGCATTTAAAAACTTGTTTAAGTGAATGTTGATATTTAACTGACTACAAGAAAGCAGCAGATACACAAACACTAATTTTCCATTAGGATAAAGGGCAATACTAACATACTATAAAAGCACAGCAGGCATTTGTGATCATTTATAAAAAGCTCACTTTCTGTGCTACTAATAAAATGAGAATGGACAGCAGATGTGGTGGTTGTAACAGTTTACTTAAGTCCAGGGGAATTACAATGACAAATATGCCTTAATATTGGAAAGTCCCTTGGCTTCAACTAACATTTAAGTAATATAAGTATATTAAGTCACTTTTGCTCGAAAGTTATGTCAGTATAGGAGTAATGTTGTTGTTTGTTCAACATGCTAATAAGTTTACTGGCTTAGTACTGACATTTTATATTTAATTTTGTAAATGTTATCTTATTCAGTTGAATATCATTGTTCAGCTTATACACCCTTAAATGACATTTTTGAATATAGTTGCTGAAGTCATAATCTTTGTCTGAAATGTTACTTAAACTAGTGTATTTATTGTGTTTGCTATGATGAAACCTCAATAATTCCCTAAAGATAAAAGCTCTTAACAATTTTATTAAAGAAATCTAGTTGTACATAGAGGTTGTATATTCTTTTTTTATTTACTCAGATTCTTCATCAAACCAAAAGTACTAGAGAAGCAAGACAAGAGGCCAGAACGCCATGTAGCAGCTTTGCATTAGCACTGTTAACACTGAAACAGAGATTAACAGGTGCAAGCTAGGTCTGGTCCACACTGTAGCAACCCTGTATCCTCATCTACCCAGTGTCCTTACTTTGAGGTCATCAAAACACTGCTGACTCAAGCATCTGTCAGTCATCTGGACTTTCCAGACTATTACTACTAATATGATGGATTTAAAGTTCCATGTGCAAATAAACCTACACGTGCCTGATTAAATAAAATAACTGGTGAGACCAAGGGCAAACATTCTGGGACAGTAGTATCACTGGCTCAGGAAATTAAGTGAGATAGGTTTTAGAGTTTCTTGGTATAAAACAAGGACAACCCATGAAAAGACAGCAGTACAAAGGTATGACATATTAAGTACTACAGAGAAAGAAATGATGAGGGGCAGGATAGCTAAGGGGAAACTTAATTGAGGATTGAGAGTGACAAGGGATTTTGAAGCTCATGTAAATTTAACTGCATTGATTATTTTAACACTTTTTCCATAGTGTTTCTGAATGAGATTTGCACAGATTCTATTGATGAAAAATTCAATGGTACACTTTCTGTAATGTCTAGGCCACACACACACACACACACACACACACACACATATATATATATATATATATATATATATATATATATACACACACACACACACACACACACACACACACACACACACATTTCTTTTCTTGAAAGTAAGAGAAGCTGGAAGTTCTGGAGTTAAATTTTAACAGAACATCTAGAATACTAGGTCTCAATGGACCTATACTAGACTACCTAAACAGTTTGCTGCAGTACAAGCCCCAGACAGCATTCTCTTAAGCCATGTCCTCCATACCAGCAACTATTTGTTGGGTACAGTAGACTCCCTCTTATCCGGTCTCACTAGGACCGGACCTTAGTCTGGATAAACAAATGGCTGGTTAATCAGAAAATGCATACAAAATAGCATTTATAGGTTATAAATCAGCTACAATAACAGGATTTGTATTAGTATGCATTTTTCTAATGAATATGAAGTCTAAAACTCAAATGTCTATCATTATTTAGCCCAGAGGAGGTGAAAGTGTTGTTCTTCTCTGTTGTCTTTTGCTAAGGCTATGGCAGAAATTTGATGGCCAGTTAAAGAGGAGGCTGGTTAAAGAGAGGCTAGATAAGAGGGAGTCTACTGTATCTTAGTTACTTTTCTTTCATCAGTGTTAATTGACGTGGCTTATATGCTGCTCTGCTCAGAGATAGCATGGAAAACAAAGGTTCCATGCCTCCACTTATTTACTGCTCATCATAAAGATTATATACAGGTAGCAACCACTTGCCTTTCTGAAACATCCATCTGAGTGCAGTAAAGACTCTGAATAAAAAAATAGGTTCTGTTAAGTTAGCAGTTTTTACTGCCATGGATACATAATTAACTATGGAGCTGATGCATTATTGGACAGAAGCTATTTTCCAGTGGCTGAAAGCACATACCTGAGGAAGACTATATGACAGATCTTCAGCTCACTAGTGTTCAATGCTAAAAAATATGAATACCAATGTGTGATTTTTTAGAATAACAGAAGATATCAAAAGTCACTGAAATAGTATTAAAGCATTATTTTTAGAGGGGCTTTGTTCTCCAGTTACCCATGTTTCTTATATGTACTTACTCTGAGATCACTGCATCTTGAAGTAAGGAAAATTCTTAAGAGATACCACAATCTCTGCACTAGTATGAAATTAGAGACACATGCATTTACAGTACATGTGCATCATTGACCTGGCATCCTGCCTCTGCAAGTTATTTTTTTAATGATAACTGGATGTCACAATTCATTTTTTTTTTGCTCCTATGCCTGCAATACATCAAGCCTCTACCCAATTGCACACAACCTATTCATTCCCTTACCTAGAGATTTTACAAGCATTATTTATTTTATTTTTATTTTACATTTGTTGACCAGGCTAGTCCTACTGGATACATGTCCATTTTCAGTAGAGGCCCGGGGAGAAAAGCTCCAGTTACACAGCATAATAAAAACATGCAAAAACATAAAATAACATTTTGATTTAACATTTATAGATTAAACATTTTAAAACAACATTTTGAAACATCTAAAGAAAAAGTTAGGCAATGACATTAATATGGAATAATACCTCTTCAGTTAACAAAAATTGGAATAAGACAGAGGAAAAATGGGTAGAAGAGTTAAAGATAAGAAGTAGTACTCAGGAGAGAGAGTGCTATGAATAAGGAGGAGGGTTAGTTCAAGGAATGGTTAGATGTAGAGATTATGGTTGAGAATGATATTTTGTGGTTGACAGATAGTTAGAGAAAAAAAATGGTTAGTCAGGGCTGGTACAGGAGCATAACCAGTGATTGGAGAAGAAAAGTTTTAGGTTAGTTTTAAATAGTGAGAGAGAGGTGAGGGTAGTGAGGTCATTTGGTAATTGATTCCATATTTTACCAACTGAAGTTGAGAATAAAGAATCACCTGCTAGGTTATTAGAGAAGGAAGTGTGTATCAACATTTTGTTGGCAGAGCAAAGATTCTTTAAGTTATTATATGGTCTTATAAGGGTAGAGAGAATTGGGGTGTTATCAGGTTGGTGTAGGGCTTTGTGGGCGATTATAAGTTGGTTAAATTGTAGTAGGTGCAGTAATTCAAGCCACCCTAGCTGTTTTAGATTTGGACAGTGGTGGGTTCTGTAAGGAGAGTTGGTAGCAAATCTAGCAATATTATTGTATGATCTAGTAAGTTTGAAAAGATTGTTTTTAGAAAGATTGGTATATATGGGGGAAGCATATAACAGGGTAGAGATTAAGTGTGTTCTAGCTATTGTGGCTCTGGCTACTGGTGTCAGGAAAGGTTTGATACGATAAAGGGATCCAAGTTTTATGTTTGTAGATTTAATTGTGGAATTTATGTGAGTGTCAAACTTTAGTTGATTGTTAATAGTAATTCCAAGGAGTTTGGTGGTGGGGTCAGGAGAGATAACGGTACCATTGTTAGATGTAAGTGTGAAATGAAGAGGGGGCGATAGATGAGAGGGAGTAAAGAGCAGTCATTTGTTTTTTGGGGGTTAAGGAGAAGACAGTGGTTGGAGAACCATTGTTCAATAGTTGAGAAGGCTTTTTGTGTGAGAGAATGAAGTTCAGTTTGGGATGAGGCAGAACAAATGATAGTAGAATCATCAGCATATTTGATACAGGTAGACAGTGGAATAGAGAGATGAAGGTTTTTTATGAAAATGGAAAACAGTAGTGGACCTAAAATAGAGCCTTGTGGGACACCTAGAGAGGTAGGAAGAAGGTCGGAAAGATGGTTTTGCCAGAGAACTGCTTGTTTTCGGTTTTCAAGATAGGCTGTGAACCAGTTCATGGCAGGATAGTCAACGGAGAGGGACTTCAGTAGGTGGAGGAGAAGTTGATGATTAACCATGTCGAAGGCTTTAGATAGGTCTACAAAGAAAGCAGAGGATAGAGTATTATTATTACGATTTTTGTTGATACAGTTGGTAAAGGATAGTAGGGCTGTGTTAGTACTATGAAACGGTCTAAAACCGTGTTGACATTAGAGCAAAAGCTGCTTGGAGGGTGCTATCATTCAGGCAGCCATGAGGGTGCTTTGTGTCATTGCCAGCATTCTAACTGTGAGAGCATCTGCACTGGCCTAATTCTACCCCTCGGAGAAGGGAGAAATTATGTGCTCTGCTTGACAACAAAGGCCTGCAACACAATGCCTTCCCTTTGTGAATGTGTGCTCCTGCATACCCACTTTGAATGATATTACCCACTGGTGGCTTGGTGAGCCTAACTCCTTCCCCCAAGCCTTGCATCTGAATCCTAACTCCCTCCTAAAATAAACTTGCTCAGTACATGGCTGGTGCCATCCTGCCTTCCACCACAGAATGGAGATGCCCATCTTCCCTTGTCAGCTCTGTCAACTAATCGATCCCAGGTCACCTAAGCCACCAGACCTTTATTTCTCTATGCCTATGCCAGCAGAGTTGGTTTGTTACAGTTCATGTTTCAAGTTTTGTTACAACCTCAACAATCTTGCTCATGTTGGATGTCTTAACTCACAGGACATTTGCAATTTTATTAAGCTTTAACTATTTTCTATCTAGAGTCTCTGAGGAGAATAATACAACACTAATATTAAAGTGTACACACTGGTTATCAGCAAGATGGCACATATATGGTAACTAATGAGGGTAGGAGAACTATGGGCACTTTACAGACTTGAATTGGCACTTTTCCTTCAAAGTGCCTCAACCTGCAATGTCCTGCACAACCAGGGCTCATGGAAACTGATGGACTTTTAGAGGAAAGTACTCACCAAAAGCAAATCCTTCCATCAAAATTCTACTAGAGATTCCAAAGGCTATCCTTCCCACAATTTATTGTGCAAAAGACAGTCAGTATAATGTTCTGTTATAGTAAATTAGCCTCTGCCAGAATTTCATGTAGCTAGACAGTTTTAAAACATATTTTATAATATCATACAGTATCCATTTATTGCGTATTTTAATGTTTGTGTATACACACTGAGCAGAGTGGATGAGAGGTGTTGACTACAACTGTGAGCTGAGATATGTAAGTATCCTGTTTTTTTATTATTTATACAGATTATTGTTTCTAGCAATTTATATATAGCACTTTTATTGTCTGCTGCTTAGTTTTTGAGTGTATTTTATTACTATTAACTAATCTGCACGGGTAACTGATTTGTTTGCAGTTAAAAGCATTCTGTATCTTTACAAATCTTTATCTGTTTACAAATTTTCATTTTGTGGCTTTCTCTAGTGCTTACTGTCTGTAGGCTATTGTTTTTAGCTGAGGCCTTTCTTTACCTTGGCTAGAGTGTGTTAATTGTCTGCTGGCTAGTGGGGGCTGGTTCTTTTGTGTTTTTGTAAAAAAAAAAAAAGTTGTTGTTCTGGTATTTAAGCCCTAACTTTGACAGGGTTTCTGTCTATACACAGTGAGCAGAGTGGATGAAAGGTGTTGACTACAACTGTTAGCTGAGATATATAAGTATCCTGTTTTTTTTTTATTATTTATACAGATTATTGTTTCTAGCAATTTATATATAGCACTTTTATTGCCTGCTGCTTAGTTTTTGAGTGTATTTTATTGCTATTAACTAATCTGCACGTCTGTAGGCTATTGTTTAGCTGAAGCCTTTCTTTACCTTGGCTAGATTGTGTTAATTGTCTGCTGGCTTGTGGGGGCTGGTTCTTTTGTGTTTTTGTAAAAAAAAAAAAAAGTTGTTGTTCTGGTATTTAAGCCCTTACTTAAATCTGATCTGGGACACTCCTCCCACTCTAGTGTCATTAGCTCATTCTACCTAATACAGAGAGAACATTTGATAAGGCCTTCTGTTTCTCCTTTTTCCCTTTCAAAAAAAAATTTTTTTTGCCTGAATCTCCTTGTGTCCTGACTGTGCTTCTCAAACATTTTGGAAATATAGAGTTTATTTCAGAGCGTTTATTATAACTAATTGCCTTAATATTGCTACAACTCAAGTGCTCTAGGTTGCACTGCATCTGAAGTGTTTGTGTGTTTTAGCTGCTTTTCTGTATATATAGACTTCTCTGTATATGTAGACTAGCTACTTATTCTGCTGTGTTACTTCCTCTTAAATCGTTTTTCAGTTGTGCACTTGCCTTGCTTCATTTAAAAAGCTTTAAATTGCTAATTTTGTAGAGTTTTAATTGCATTTACTGTCTAGGACTACACACTCAAGTGTGTTAGCCTTTTCTGTGTTTATTTACTGTATTATTGCATTGTTTAGCCTGTTTCAACAACAAAAAATAAATAAATACTATCTTGTTTGCTCGTTTCCCACCTTTTCTAGCCAGTACATATCCCAAGCTTTGCTTGTCTCAGGACTTTATTTTCTGTGCTCAGAGCTATCTAGACCTTGCATTGGTAGAGTGAAGTCCTGCCTACCAGTGGGACTGGTGAGCATTGTACTGCCTATCTAACGCTAGAGGAGTGGTTTCCAGCTCTGAAATTGTAATTTTATTAGCCTTTTGGGATGATTTCTATCCCTTTCAACTTTCTGGCTTAAAAACGCGTGTGTTTGCACATTTTTCACATTGTGCAGCACTGCGAGGCTACATTTAAACTATTCCAGGTGCCAGAAAGTCTGCTCTTCAAATTTTCCCTTAAAACTAGCTGGTTTCTCAGTAGTAGCACTAAAATTTGAACCCCTGTGACTAGCACTTGCTCTAGAACCTGCTGGAAAGCACTAGGAAGCCTGAAACAGATACAAGCACTCAGCTGTCCTTGTCAATAAGGAGAAATTAATCATAGGCACTAAACAGCCTATAATTGCAAAGTACCTTGCAAAGGGGTAAGGGAAAACAGCTCTTAAACTTTACATAAAAGCACCTAAACAGGCATGTCCAGGGGTCAGCTTCCAGTGATTTCTCCTGTCCACCTGGTGAATCTGGGCATACTGGGGCAATGCGGCAACTGCCTCATGTACACAGACAATCCTCTCCTCCTACCACCCAGCACTACAACCTGCGAGAGATGCACTTACATAGCCAAACTGGAAGCAAAGCTCTCTCCGGCCAAGATTGTGCTAGACAGTCAAGAGGAGAAGGTTAACACCTGCATCACACCTCAAGCAACTCATAGCCCTTCAAAACCCACACCATCAACACCCACACATAGCAACACTAAACCCACATATGCAGAGGCCCTTAACATTAACCTGCCCAAGCAACAAGGACCTCTGAAGCCGAAATGCAAACAAACACCAGTCACAACCAAAGTGACACATAGCTCACAACACCAGTGTGCCACCCAACAACAGCCCCTAAGGCAAGACAATGCACCCAAAACTTTAGTCATAGGTGACTCTATAGTCAGGCACACTGATGTCCCACTCACCAGACTGAACAAGGAGAAAATTATAGTCAGCTGCCTGTCGGGTGCCAGGATCCGCCACATAACGCATGCACTCAAGTCACTCCACAACAAGTACAAATATGACTCTGTCATTGTCCATGCTGGAGTGAATGACTTGAGACGTACCTCCCTGGACTGCATGAAAAGAGATATGGAAGAGCTCTTGGATCATGTGACCCAGGCAGGTATGAACCTAGCCCTGAGTAGCATCCTGCCTTTGCCCAGAATGATACCACAATATAAGGACAAAATGATTGACTTCAACAATTGGCTAAGCTTCTGGTGTCATTCAAAGGGGATCCAGTATTTCTCTGCCTGGGAAGACATGATCGACAAACCACGATGCTTTGCCAGAGATGGTCTGCACCTGTCACCCCTGGGATTCAGGTTACTGGCTAAAGCTCTTGCCACCCCTATAGTGCCTTTTTTAGGTAAGGTTCAAAGGATAAAACCACCACCGTAACAGATAGAAGCAGGCAAAATCTGAAGGTAATTCTACTCAATGCTAGAAGTCTAAACCTCAAAATGCACTCTCTCGAGGCACTCCTAAAAATGGAGAACATCGATATCTGTGCAGTAACTGAGACCTAGTTCAAGGCTCCAGAGAGCACCCCTGCAATACCAGGCTACATTTCTTACCACACTTTGCGGCCACAAAACCAGGACCGAAACACTAAAGGTGGAGGTTTTCACACCTCCAGGCTAGTTGCCCAACACAATGCATCTGAAATTCTCCAGGTGCAACTAACACTAGGTAAGACTGCAATCCAAATTGTAGCTTGCTACAGATCCCCAACCATGCCCCAAGATTCTCACTACACCTTTCTAAACATACTGGAAATATTAAGATATAACCAAACACCCTAATACTGGGTGATTTCAACTACCCTGCCATTAATTGGGAAAACTACTCAGGTACCAACTCCTTTTCCCAACGGTTGTTGGAATTCATAAATTCCAATGCCCTGGATCAACTAATCCATTGTCCCACCAGGGGCTCCAATATCCTAGACCTGGTCATTACCAACATGGGAGATAGATGCTCCACACCAGTGGTCACCCCCTCATTGGTCAGGTCTGACCATAAGCAAATCACCCTTGACATCCACATCCCATCCCCACCCCCCAGTAAGGAAACCTCCTTAAAAAAACTCTCCAAAGCCAACTTCAAGCTACTGAAGTCAGAAGTTACAAACTTCACAACACCCACGCAGACGGGATCTGGAAGTTCGACTGCAGAATCCTACACTAAGGCACTGTACGAGCACATCCACTCATGCATGATCATGCCATCACAAATAGAACCAAGATGCTCTCATCCAAAAAAAGGAAGCCAATCTGGTGGTCCTCTGCTATAAACAAACTATACAACAGAAGGAAGAAACTGTTGCAAAAAAGAGGAAAATCCCAGGATGCAAAAAACTCCCTCACCAGCCTCAGTAAGAAGCTGAGATCCCTCATAAAATCCTCAAAAGCTAGTTACGAAAATAAAATTGTCAAAGATTCCAAAGACAACCACAAGGCATTCTATAGTTATGTCAAGAATCTAAATGGCAATGCTCAGATCTGCTCTGAGTTACAACAGAATGGCATTAAATATACTGATACCAAGGATATTGCCAATATCCTGGCAGATCAATTTAGTGCCAACTTCACTCCACTCTCACCCCCTAAAGGGCCCATCTAAATACCAAAATATTGCCAAATTCCAATAATCACGGCCACACAGGTAGAAACTGCACTCTCCAAAACTAAGAATACAGCATCCATGGGACCAGATGACATCCCAGGCTGTGTACTACATGAACTACAAAATGAAATGGCACCTCACCTAAGTGTCATGTTTAATCATAGCCTCACCTCAGGCTTCGTGCCCACTGAGTGGCAAACAGCTACAGTTATACCGCTCCACAAGTGAGGATCCACCTTGGATCCTGGGAACTACCGTCCCATCAGTCTGACAAGCCTGATTTGCAAGGGCATGGAACGCATTATCATGGAACTTATAAACAAAGACATTGGCAACCTTCAAACACTGGACCCCACCCAGTTTGGGTTTGTGAAGGGCTGATCTTGTCTCCTGAATCTGATTGACTTCTTCGAATCAGTCTCCAGAGCTGTGGATGAGGGTAAGGCAGTCCACACAGCCTATCTGGACCTCGCCAAGGCCTTTGACACCATCCCCCACTCTGGAATCATAGATAAACTTACTAAGCTGGGCATAAATCCCTACGTCACTCGATGGGTTGCTAACTGGCTTACAGACAGAACCCAGACAGTAAAAGTAGCCAACTCCAAATCCAGCTCCAGACAAATGACAAGTGGAGTACCTCAGGGTTCAGTCCTGGGACCACTCTTGTTTGGCATCTACTTCTCTGAAGTACAGGCCAACACTAAGGGACTCTGGCTAACAAAGTTTGCAGATGACTGCAAACTGGGAGCCATTATTGAATCCCCAAATGATGTGGATATTCTACAAAAGGGCCTTACATAAATAGATGCCTGGTGCCAGAGCCATGGGCTCAAGCTTAATGCCAAGAAATGTATAGTTATCCCCTTTGGAAAAAAACATGTACCCATGAATTACCACATAGGTGGCAGGACACTAAACATCAAAAGTGTGATGAGAGACGTAGGGACACAGGTGACAGTGGTCTTACTTTCGATAACCACATTGCCACAACAGTCAGGAAATCCTTCTATGTGACACACCTCATCACTAAGGGCTTTTCATCCAGAAAAAAGGAGGCCATTGTCCCACTGTACTCATCCCTTATTAGACCCATTATAGAGTATGATGCCCCGTTTGGTATGTACCTCACAAGACATCTGCAACAGCTGGAAAGGCCACAGAAATACCTCACTAAAAGAATCACAGGCCTAAAGCAAATGCCATATACAGACCATCTAAAAAAACTCCAGCTATACTCTGTGGCATATAGTCTACTCAGAAGCGATCTCTGCTTAACATACAAGGCCATGTCAAACCCTGAGCTGTTGGACATGCTCCACTTAAAGAAATCCCAATCCCTCAGAGCCACACGTTCCAGGGATCTAAACCTTGTCATCACAATGAACAAAACATGCTGGAGGGATAGGTTCCTGACCCAGAGACTCCCCATACTCTGGAATAGACTGCCCATACATATCAAGCAGAGTGCCTCATTGGCCCTCTTCAAAAGGAACCTTGATGATTGGATGGGAAATAGGAAATTCACCCCGTGGATCAGGTCAGTTGCCCTGCTAGACAGGGGCCTGGAGAAGTAAATATTGTGGGAAGAAATATCCAGGGAATTGTTATGGCTAGGCTTGCATAGGCCCTAGGGCTGATAGCCTAGTACCTACCTATGAACCTATGAACTATATTGACATTTTATCCTGTATTGATTGTTGAACTTACACATTTAAAACTTTTACCTAAAAGCTAAATTTATAGAACTGTTCACTTCAGTTTGAATATAACTTACAGCTATTTCCAGCCTTCAAGGATAACTGAAATAAGCTGCATAAGCCCTACCCTTGCTGAAATTACATGGTCATTTACTTTCATTAAATACATTGTGTTAATTAATATGATAGGTTTTCCTCAGACATCACTGTTTATTCCTGCTGTGAAATCCTAGCTTTTTCCCTTAAAAACATCATGAAGATTAGTAAGGGGAAGTAATCTTCAGTTAAGAATACCCCAGAAGTTTGGGCTAAAGTAATCCAATTTCCTCACTTAGCTACTAAGCTAAAAAACTAAGTCCTTTTGGGTAGCAATGTTCATTTAAATATTTTTTGTGCAAAACTGGTCCACATTTTCAGGTTTCTGTAGACATTTTCGGGGAATGTTACAAATTTTAAACTTAAAGTTGGTGTTGCAAAGATTCTGACAGTCTTTGGTCAGTGTTAAGTCACTTTAACTTCCTTTTATTCTTAATGGACCTTGCTATCAAATTAAATTTTTCAAAACCTTCTTTCAGCTTATTGCAGTTGCTTATGATTCTCTGGAGGAAAACCATAACTTGGTCATGCAAAAAAAAAAAAAAAAAGAGGTTCACCTTCTCTGCTAGACTTATGGACTCTTATAAATGAAGCTAAGGAATGTGAATTACAAATTGAGAATTAACAGGCTAGGGTAAATCATAACTCTCAACCGTACCAAATTCCTCTGTATTTACTGGTTTTGAGGGCAAAATAATGGGGTGCCACAAATTTCCGGGTGACACCTTCGATTCACGATTTTTTTTTATAACTTTAAATTATGACTGACATCATCATGCATTGCCATCAATGTGTAGGGGCATGCGTGATGACACCAGCCTCCTGAGGCAGTATCTGACTGCCTGCCAGACTCAGAGACTGGGCCTGGGGTGGGAGATTTAAAAAAAAATTAAAACAAAGTTCAGACAGTAATTGTTTACAGCCACGGCACAGCCAACCAACGAGCGAGAACATCGCATAACTCATGTTAACACCTTCCTTGTTTTCTTTCACCTGGGAATGTCTACATTTTAAATATGTATTCATTAACTCCTTTACCGTTCTTACTTGCATTGCCCTGTTCCAGTTGTAACCTCAAAGGAAATTATTTTGCATTTTCTTGAAGGAGTTTGCATGCAGTCATTCTGCTTAGAATCACGAGTCTTCTTTTACTTTTAAAGTGGATTATGGTGGGTTCAAGCACACATTATATTAAGGAAGTCCTTCAGCTTACAGCATTTTCAAACTGCAAAGTAAATAGCAATGGGATAGGGTGGGGGTGCACTAGTTGAACATTGAAAATGATAAGTCCGTGGTTTGAGCATCTGTATTAATTAGTTGTTTTCCCATGAGAAAAAGTTGCAAATACAGATCTTTCCCCTTCCTTGTTTGAACTTCTTTTGATTTCTTTAGGTTACTGAACTGTATTATTTTGCTGGTCAGAGCTGTTTTTACCATTTCTTGTTATATTTTTTTGTTTTAGCTGAGTTGACCCTGTTTAGCCATGATCCATTTCACAGTATTATCCACAATATGAATGAGTCCAGTAGAAATGCTAATGAACAAAGTAGGATGTGAATACTTGTGAAGGCTGTTTGTATGTCAGTTATTTAAAATTGATTACAAAGTGTTATTTACTGTACATAGTAGCCATACCAATATGTTAGTCAAACTTTATACTAATCCAAATTTGTCTGAGTCGTTTATATAAAAGATTTATATTAATAGGTTTTATAATAAAAGTATACTTATATGTTTACATAAATAAGATTAGCAGTCGTAAATCAGTGTGATTATGTATTCTAGTTTGAGTAATAGAGATGCTCAAGCTCGTATGAGCTTCTAATTTAATTCCTGTGTTTAAAGTTATTCCCCAGAATATTGCAAGTTCTGAGTTTGGGAAGAAAGCAAACCTTATGTATTATTTGGTAATTCCTGGGGAGAAAAAGTGGCTGACTTCTTGTAAATAGTGGGAGAAGCTGGTGATTAGTGTTTGTTATTTTTTATTTAAGAGGAAAATAAAGCATTCAAAGGTTTTCCTGTGAAAACTGCCTTGAACTGTTTTTGTCAGGATCGAAATCTGCCTGTTGAAATTTTTCACCTTCCCCCATCTGTTCTTAAGACAAATTGCTCTGAATCTCCTGCTGCTTGTATAATTTGATGGATAGATTCTGACCAACTCCTGTTTTATTGTTTCTTATTGATATTTATAATACCATTGTTTTGTGAAGGTATTCTCTATTAACCTTATTAAATCCATGTATCTTGCCATTGTGTTCCTCAGACCCAGAACACTTCTCACAAATAATTACAGGTGTAACCAATATCAACAGAAAACATAGTTAAATAAGATTTTAGCAATCATGTGCTCCAAATGGACAATACCCCCTCAGACCCTCACCCTAATCTAACCTTCTTTGTATCTAAACAAGTTGCACTATGCAAATCATTGTGGGTGCAAGCCTGCAGTCTGTCTAATTGAATTTGATTTTTGACCTCTTGGTTTGTGCTTGGTCTTGTCAAAATGGTCATAGGCAGTGGGATAGGCAGTAAGTAAGAATAGAACTGCTATCGTTAGTATCCACTGTCACCAGTGGAGTCCTTTAAGGCTGTGTCCAGGAGCCATTGTCTTTTGGCATCTTTTTCACAGATGTGAAAATGGCCTGCATTATCAATATTGCTAAATATACAGATGACTATGGACTTGGAAACATACCTCTCAATTTCCTAACACAAGAAATCTGCATAAAGCCCTAAATAAATAGGGAGCAAAAACCCAAAAATGGAGATAGATTTTAAATAGTGTTCTTATGTTAGAAAAACAAGTTTGCATTTGCTTGCTTTTTCCGAATGATATTTGTTGTTTTATATTTTGCCTATTCTTGAATTTGTGTTTGAATTTTGGTATCCCACAATTACATTGGAGTGGGTGGAGTTACATAATTATATTTGTAAATTTTACGTTAATAAGTTTCCAGATTTTTGGCTATTTCTACCTACTTTTCATTGGCCTTTGTCTAGTTTTTTGATGTTTCCATTTTGAGAGATATGGTAAAGATGGCTAGAATGCCACAGTGATGCAGTGGTTAGCATTGTCGCCTTACAGTAAGAGGTTTTCAGGTTCAATTCTCGACTGGAGCACCTTCTGTGTGGAGTCTGCATGTCCTCCCTGTGGTTGAGTGACATTTAAAGACATGCAGGTAGGTATGTGTGTGAATGGGTGTGCCTTTGTTAAAGGTTGGGCATCAGGCTGGCACCTTGGCACTGTAAAAATCTACTGCCAATCATAAGTGGACTGGCATTCCACTATGGTGACCCCTAACTGGGAAAAGACAAGAGGTAAAGATGGATAGTAAGTGGGCAATTTGGATTTCCAACATTCCAAGGATGGCAGTCAACACCACAACACATAATAAACCTTAATGTTATTGGTCAAAGTTTTGTGATGCTTAGCTAAAGATATGTTATTTATTTATAATTTCACTAAGCAACCTTTTATCTTGTTCATTTCACTGTTTGTTTTCTTTCCCTCTCGATTGTTATAAAGCAGTTCGTGGTTTAATAAAGTTGCTTGACAAAATAAAAAAAAAACTAAACTGCTGTAGCTTGCAGACTGAAGTTACAAAACAGAATGTTTAATGAAAAAGAACATCAAGAGAAGATAGCAAGTAAATGCCATTTGCATATATTTTATTCATATGACTTTAATCACAAATTAAAAAAAAAAAAGATCTTTAGAAATTTATTTTTCAGAGTTGGCTATTCTGTGGCATAGAGAGATAAAGCCCTGGCTGTGACCTAGATGATATGTGATTGACTAGAAATGTGGGTGCCAGAGTTAGTGAAGAAGGTGACAGCCAGTGCTGTAGCATATAGGGATACATTTCCAATAGTGACCTAGGCGACCTAGCTTCAGTTAGCAGCTTGGGCATCTATGGACGGGGTGCTACTTCTGTGCACCTCATGTTTGATGCCTGATATAGGCTGTGGATGCATGGGTGAGGTGTGATCCTAAAGGCAAATAGGCATAGGACATTGGTTGAGTTGCCATAGAGGCAGGATGATACACTAGCACATCTCCATTGCATGTCCACCCCTGGACTTTCTACAAGTACGTGCAGAAGGCGGGGAGTAGTGTATCATAACAGCAAAACATTCCCTGGCAACAATATGACACTGCACCAGAGTCCTCAATCTCCTTACCAGCCTCAGACATGGGTCAAGCAGAACCCATGGGAGGCTAAGGCTGGTGAAGTAAACCCGATGAACAAGGATAGGAGCCAGTGGCAGCAGATGATCAGCTGCAAGGAGCCAAAAAATG
The DNA here is from genome assembly GCF_019279795.1 of Protopterus annectens. Classification (NCBI taxonomy): domain Eukaryota; kingdom Metazoa; phylum Chordata; order Ceratodontiformes; family Protopteridae; genus Protopterus; species Protopterus annectens. The sequence continues at coordinate 1,553,708,962 of NC_056743.1, forward strand.
AGGGAAAATGGCAGACAGCAGTGGTGGAGAGAGATGGAGGTGCTCGCCATGTAGCATATAAGACATGGAAATGTCCTTAGTAATGCCAAGCAATATCAGCACTATATGTTTCGGGATAGTTTACTGCTAAGTTCCAGTTTTGACAAAAGTAAGATCAATATGATTTGTGATTTGATGGAAACTGTTTTGAAAAATAATTTCATCAAATTTGAAGGTGAGATATATCAACAGTGTTCGGGAGTAGCCATGGGTGCAAGATGCGCACCAGTTTTTGCAAACCTTGTACTATTGGCATGGGAGAGAACCTGCATTTTTCAATCTAGATTTTGGGAGAAAGTAGTGTTGTACAATAGATACTTGGATGATTTACTTATCCTATGGGATGGTGATGAGAGCAGTGTCAATGAGTTCATGGAGTATATTAATTCTTCTACTAGTTTTTTGCGATTCACATATACATATTGTGCGGACAGGGTGAACTATTTGGATTTGACAATTTTCAAGAATCATGAAGGTTTGGTTAGTACATTATATAGGAAAGATAGCTATTCCAACTCCTTTTTACATTTTTCCAGTTGTCACCCCTTTTATCAAAAAAGAGGGGTGGCAAAGGGACAAATGATACGACTATCTAGGATAATCAGTGATGACACTCTTTTTAGAGAGGAAATATACAAACTTGTGGGTATGCTTATTGATAGGGGGTATCCACTTAACCTTTTATTAAAAGTCAAAAAGGAAGTAATTAGGAAAAGGAATACTGTTTTTGAACCTATATTGAGAGGGGAAGTTAATGGGGCGAGCAATATGGAGTTGAACAACATGAACAAGGATGCAGGGAAGAACAAAGCCTGCCTGGTTCTTAATTACAATGAGAAGGCCACTGTCATTGCAGCTTCACGTGAGGTATGGAATCATTGTTTAGACAAGGACACCAAGGACATAATTGGGAAGGCACCTAGGATTGTGTTTAGCAAAGGTGTTAACTTAAAAGCAATTATGGAAAGGGTGCCCAGGGTCAGGAAATCAATTATGTCTAAGTGTGGTAGGTGTAGAGTTTGTAGATTTATTTGTGAGGGTACACACCTGGTTGTGAAAGGCTTTGATCGTACAATTGCATGCCCAGGTCAGTGTAATTGTAATACAAAATGTTTAGTTTATGTGGCTTCTTGTAGTACATGTGACGCATTCTACATTGGGATGACCACACGTAGGTTGCGAGATCGAATAAGTGAGCATATACGCAGCATAAAGAGTAAGGATGCACATAATGCGTTGTTTTGCATAGTTGTTATTGCAAGAATTTTAAAAAGTTCTTGTTTTTTGTCATTGACAGGGTATATGATGATCAAGGGGGTGATATAAGCAACAAGGTGGCCCTCTTAGAAGTTCAATGGCAGGTGAGATTGAATGCCACGAGGTGCCCGGGTATCAATGAATGTATATCCATTAAACCAGTGTTAAAACAGAAAGCAAGTTGTATCTAATTTGAAGGGGATGGCATTGTGGCACACTGTATCTATTTTATTCTGTTTAACAGAGTTATCACTTTTAAAGTCTACAGGTTGAGGCATATGCATTTTAATTCATATTAATTTAATTTATTTTTATACATAAGTGTATGTGTATATGTATAAGTTATAGTATGTATTTAATTGTTGTGAATTATTTTGTGTTTCAATTTTTCAACATTTTTCAGAACTATACTTGAATGGGTTTTGTACCTTTAATTGTGTTGAGGCAGTGCTTGGGCTCATTGGTGTATTTAAAATGTGATGTCATTATTTAATTAGTTTTAATTATGTATTTATATGTTGATTGTGATGTTCCAACTGACTCTGAGGATGCCTTTTTAGGTGAAAGCGCTTAGTCAGTGGACGTGTCTGTGAATAAATTCTCTTGGTTTTCATTGTTGGTCCTTGATTCAGGTTCCTGATTGTTGCCTTTCTTTATTTTACATTTTTGCTGTGCCCTTTTGTAGGGTTGCATTTGGTTGCTTTAATTCTTGTGTGTGGCAGCATTGGTTTCTGGATCGTGGGTTGACGAAACCATGGAGAAGGCTTTAAAAGAACTTTCCTTTGCTGTACAAAAACTGTTAAAAACCTATGAAAGGGACAATGCCAAAGATGGAGATATCGTGTGTGTCAGTCCTACGGATACGCAAGTTCAACTATTTACCCTCCATTCCCCTGTTAATGATACTGACTCTATTCCACCAGGGCAGAATTGCAATAGGTCGGACACCTTTGCTAATGTTGTTTCTAACACAAGGGAAACAACGGGTTTTAGTTTGCCTGGTGCTTCGGCTGTTCGTGAAGTTCCGGATTCTAATGTGTCAGCTACAGGGACCAATCGGAGGGAGTCTGATGGTGTTGGTGCTGCTTCAACCAATCGGAATCGACCTGCTAGAGGGGCCTTGTCGGGGGAAGCGCAAAGAAGAAGACGGAGCCATGATTTGCAGTCATGGCTGGAGGCTCCGCTATTTTCCGTGGATATTAACGGCTTGGTTCGTTCGGATTGGCAGTCGGCGAGTTTCCATAGCCTGGAGGAGCAGATAGCAAGGTACGACAAGCTTTGTGTTAAATATAGGGCGCTCCAGCTTGATAATTTGTTCCTTGAGCAGTCCAAGGCACTTAAACAGGTGCCTAAAGGGCTCCGGATATGGAAGCAGCCGATGGGAATTGAAGAAGGCAGTGCAGCCTTCTCTGAACTGATTACCCTGTTTGATAAAGCAGGGTTGGATATGCTTGATATTGTTATTAAGAACAATGTGACTAGGTTAATAACACTGCGAGGGGAAATTTGTAGACTGCATGAAAGTATTACCACAGATTTAATTTTTTTTCAATATGAGGAAAAATTCCACAGGGTTCTTAGGAACCTGGAAGCTTTTGTGGCCAAAAGTAAGGCATTGAAACATAAAAGTTAGCCAGAGACAAACTTGACTATCAAAATCATACTGCCTACCCCCCAGGCAATAAATTGCAATATAAACGGACTGGTGACATTGTTCATCAGGGTGGGGTGGGGCAAGGTAGATCTGTCTCTGGCCATGCTAGTCATTCTGATATGGCCCAGACTGCAGTACATGACATTGGTTTCGAGGAGGAAGTTTTTTTGGAGCAGGAAATGGGACCTCGCAGGTCCGAGAGACTGAGGAACAAAGACCGGAGACCGATGAGGGTGGACAGACATTTAGACAGCAGTCCGAGGGGCCACCAATTGAGGAGGCTCTAGGGACAATTGTCAATTTAGATTTTGATGTCAAAAATTTATGTGTTGAGCCCAATTACACTGATGTTTTAACGTGTGTCAACAATGGGGGGGGTGTGTTTTGTAATGATTGCAGTATATTACATGATTGTGTTATGTGCAATAGCAACAGTAGTGTTTGCTTTGTTAACAGAGATGATTTAGATGTGATTGACTCCAATGATATGGGCAATGTATATGAAATAGTATTGCCTTATTGTATCAGTGACAACAATAGTAATGGATTGGAGTGCAGACAAAATGCATCACAACCGGGTGTGCAAGTGATAATTCCAGTGTGACATGTGTTGAGTGTAAAACTATCAATCAACAAGGTTTTTTTATATACAATTACACTGATATGGTTGTTGGGGATGTACATTTTCAGTTGTTTACCAAAGGAACTAGTTTTGTACCTAGTTTCAGATTGGATGTCTCGCAGGTTTTGATTAACATCAAGTTGTTTATGAGGAGACTGAATCTGGAACTATACTATCATGATAAGAAGGGTGTGGATTGTGACAACAGTGACTCCAAGTTAAAAAGGAAGAGTACATTCATACCGCCCAGTAGTTATGTGGTTTCAGTTTTGGAGAATCTTATGGAGTTTGAGGTTAGGAGGATATGTGGTAGAAGGGATGTTAGTTCTGATAACCTGACCCCAGCGGAGAGAAATGTTCTTAAAGAGCTGGAATCTTCGAATAGTATTAGATGCATGAAACCTGATAAAGGGGGGGGAATGGTGCTGATGAACCAAATGGATTATTTGACATCCATGATGGGTTTACTTGGAGATACAGATACTTACACAAGGGTATCTGTTAATGAAATGAACGTGGCCTATAGAAGAATTGATTTGTATTTATTGGATGCCCTATTTCAAGGTGAAATTACAGAGTCGGAATTTGATTTTCTTACAGTTAGATACCCTGTTACTCCAAACATTTTTGGTATACCGAAAGTACACAAAGGGCTGGAGCAGCTACATTTTAGACCTATTGTATCTGCCAGGGGTTCCAAGACCGAACCGCTTGCAGCCTTTGTGGATGAAGTGTGCAAAACAGTTGTGAGTGATACAGTCCATATTATTAAGGATTCCTGGCACTGTTTGGAGAGGTTGAGGGCTTTTGTTAAGTGTACTAGGAATTTTTGTTTTTTGACAGTGGATGTTGTGAATTTGTTTTCGGTGATTCCGCATGGTGAAGGCATGGAAATGTTTCGGGATAGTTTACTGCTAAGTTCCAGTTTTGACAAAAGTAAGATCAATATGATTTGTGATTTGATGGAAACTGTTTTGAAAAATAATTTCATCAAATTTGAAGGTGAGATATATCAACAGTGTTCAAATGTAGCCATGGGTGCAAGATGCGCACCAGTTTTTGCAAACCTTGTACTATTGGCATGGGAGAGAACCTGCATTTTTCAATCTAGATTTTGGGAGAAAGTAGTGTTGTACAATAGATACTTGGATGATTTACTTATCCTATGGGATGGTGATGAGAGCAGTGTCAATGAGTTCATGGAGTATATTAATTCTTCTACTAGTTTTTTGGGATTCACATATACATATTGTGCGGACAGGGTGAACTATTTGGATTTGACAATTTTCAAGAATCATGAAGGTTTGGTTAGTACATTATATAGGAAAGATAGCTATTCCAACTCCTTTTACATTTTTCCAGTTGTCACCCCTTTTATCAAAAAAGAGGGGTGGCAAAGGGACAAATGATACGACTATCTAGGATAATCAGTGATGACACTCTTTTTAGAGAGGAAATATACAAACTTGTGGGTATGCTTATTGATAGGGGGTATCCACTTAACCTTTTATTAAAAGTCAAAAAGGAAGTAATTAGGAAAAGGAATACTGTTTTTGAACCTATATTGAGAGGGGAAGTTAATGGGGCGAGCAATATGGAGTTGAACAACATGAACAAGGATGCAGGGAAGAACAAAGCCTGCCTGGTTCTTAATTACAATGAGAAGGCCACTGTCATTGCAGCTTCACGTGAGGTATGGAATCATTGTTTAGACAAGGACACCAAGGACATAATTGGGAAGGCACCTAGGATTGTGTTTAGCAAAGGTGTTAACTTAAAAGCAATTATGGAAAGGGTGCCCAGGGTCAGGAAATCAATTATGTCTAAGTGTGGTAGGTGTAGAGTTTGTAGATTTATTTGTGAGGGTACACACCTGGTTGTGAAAGGCTTTGATCGTACAATTGCATGCCCAGGTCAGTGTAATTGTAATACAAAATGTTTAGTTTATGTGGCTTCTTGTAGTACATGTGACGCATTCTACATTGGGATGACCACACGTAGGTTGCGAGATCGAATAAGTGAGCATATACGCAGCATAAAGAGTAAGGATGCACATAATGCGTTGTTTTTGCATAGTTGTTATTGCAAGAATTTTAAAAAGTTCTTGTTTTAAGTCATTGACAGGGTATATGATGATCAAGGGGGTGATATAAGCAACAAGGTGGCCCTCTTAGAAGTTCAATGGCAGGTGAGATTGAATGCCACGAGGTGCCCGGGTATCAATGAATGTATATCCATTAAACCAGTGTTAAAACAGAAAGCAAGTTGTATCTAATTTGAAGGGGATGGCATTGTGGCACACTGTATCTATTTTATTCTGTTTAACAGAGTTATCACTTTTAAAGTCTACAGGTTGAGGCATATGCATTTTAATTCATATTAATTTAATTTATTTTTATACATAAGTGTATGTGTATATGTATAAGTTATAGTATGTATTTAATTGTTGTGAATTATTTTGTGTTTCAATTTTTCAACATTTTCAGAACTATACTTGAATGGGTTTTGTACCTTTAATTGTGTTGAGGCAGTGCTTGGGCTCATTGGTGTATTTAAAATGTGATGTCATTATTTAATTAGTTTTAATTATGTATTTATATGTTGATTGTGATGTTCCAACTGACTCTGAGGATGCCTTTTTAGGTGAAAGCGCTTAGTCAGTGGACGTGTCTGTGAATAAATTCTCTTGGTTTTCATTGTTGGTCCTTGATTCAGGTTCCTGATTGTTGCCTTTCTTTATTTTACATTTTTGCTGTGCCCTTTTGTAGGGTTGCATTTGGTTGCTTTAAATCTTTAGAAATTTATTTTTCAGAGTTGGCTATTCTGTGGCATAGAGAGATAAAGCCCTGGCTGTGACCTAGATGATATGTGATTGACTAGAAATGTGGGTGCCAGAGTTAGTGAAGAAGGTGACAGCCAGTGCTGTAGCATATAGGGATACATTTCCAATAGTGACCTAGGCGACCTAGCTTCAGTTAGCAGCTTGGGCATCTATGGACGGGGTGCTACTTCTGTGCACCTCATGTTTGATGCCTGATATAGGCTGTGGATGCATGGGTGAGGTGTGATCCTAAAGGCAAATAGGCATAGGACATTGGTTGAGTTGCCATAGAGGCAGGATGATACACTAGCACATCTCCATTGCATGTCCACCCCTGGACTTTCTACAAGTACGTGCAGAAGGCGGGGAGTAGTGTATCATAACAGCAAAACATTCCCTGGCAACAATATGACACTGCACCAGAGTCCTCAATCTCCTTACCAGCCTCAGACATGGGTCAAGCAGAACCCATGGGAGGCTAAGGCTGGTGAAGTAAACCCGATGAACAAGGATAGGAGCCAGTGGCAGCAGATGATCAGCTGCAAGGAGCCAAAAAATGAGGGAAAATGGCAGACAGCAGTGGTGGAGAGAGATGGAGGTGCTCGCCATGTAGCATATAAGACATGGAAATGTCCTTAGTAATGCCAAGCAATATCAGCACTATAGCTAGACAGAGTACATGCAAGAATGTGCACACATGCACAAGAAAAGGCATTGTACACCTTCATGTCTGTGAGCACATGCATCAGCTGCAAGGGAAGATCTGAGGCCACAAAATGAACACTGGAGGATAATCACAGCATATTGTGTCAGTACGGTTATGATATGGATTTCATGGCTAGACGGTCAGCAGGCATGGGGAAAGAAAAGAAAAAAAACACCAAAAAAATGAAATGTCATTTTCAGACAACACATGAAAAAGGAGTTCTCTCAAGACAAACTGTTTTCTTTTTGTGTGGCTGTCTGAAGGACTGTTTGATGGTCATTTGCTTATCATACACAGTAACCTTGCCTGATTAAAATGGGAGAATTGTAAGTGATAAACTTGTATCAACACATATGTGCCTGTACTGCTTAGATATAGTAAAATATCCATTCTTTGGAATACAATTTAGTTTCTTCACATCAGTGGACAAAAAGGCATTCATTCCATTCTAGTTTCAGAAATAGTTTGAATATCATTTAACATTTATGAACATTTCTGCAAACATTTGATTCTTGTTTTAATGCTAAAAAGTCTTTCATTTTGGATCTTTCAATACATTTTATCCACTTAATCTCAACAGGTTTTAATATACAGCCCATATTTTCTAAAATATGTTTGGAAGATTTGGATGGATGAACACGGTTATTATCCTTCCACAGGATTCGCTGCTACAATTTTTGTTTTACATGTGTGTGACAAGGTATGAGCATTTTAGACAAATGATGGTGCTGCTAAATGCCTAATTTTCCTTACAGTAAAAGTTATAACAGAAAGCATGTTTGATTGCAAAATGGGCAGGGAATCTTCTTTGAAGGCTTGTTTTTCATTTGCACTTTGTTCTCAGGGTTTTAAATTGTTGCATGTATTCACCTTCAGGAAGAGACTTTCTGCTAGATGTTCATAAAATTTTTATCACCTCATTGCCATATTTCAACACAATAGCTCCAAACCCTGATTAACCCTTCTGATATCTCCATACCACAGAGGCAACTGTGCTGCTAAGTAAGAGCAAGTAACAACTTGATTACTGCCGAAGTAAAAAGGAGCTTTGAGAAGTACACAGCAATTCTATTTCTTCAAAAATGACATTAATATAATTCTGATGGAAGAGATGTATTATAGCAATAACCCATGCCTGGGTGTGGGTAATGTGGGATTTACCCACGGTTGGTGTGGGTAAATCTGTTGCAAGTTTTACAGATCAACTAGTAGTCCTATAGTCACTTATTTTCAAATAGGTTCATGGTTTCATTGGTGTATACTAGGCTAACAACCACTAGGGCTCTTATAAGCCTAGCTGTGAAACCCAAATGTGACCCACAAATTTGATTTATGTAGATGGTAATTTACTGAATGTCTCTGTCCATCACAGACATAGGAGCAAGACCAGGGGTGAATTTTTAATTACCCATCCATTGGTCCAAGTTGCACTTAGATAGGGATAGGGAGAAATTCTGCTTTAAATGGACGTGGAGCCTGTTCCAAAGAATGAGAATTCTATAAGAAACATATCTGTCTCACTAACATGTCCTGTTTATGTTGTAAACAAAATGTAGGTCTTTTGATCTAGTAGTTCTGATGCTGCTTGTTTTGCTGATGTGCAAAACGTTCATTAAAACAGGATTCAGGGGTGCCTTGTAAGCCAGGCAAAGCTCACCTCTCAGAAATCTGTATGATACTCAGTAAAGAGACAGGGCTTTATGGAAATCAGCATAGGACATTATATTTACTTCCTGTATTATTTTGTAAGGAACCTTTGTGGATGTTCTAGTTGCTGCATTTGTCTGGTCAGGTACATACCGAAGAGGACATTATTCTCTATGAAGGGCCTAATGAGGGCCAAGAACAATATATTATTATTAATTATTACAAAGTATTATGATCTCTCTGGACCTAGATGCCACACTTTTGCTTATAAGATGACCAACATAGAAAGATTTTCTACCTTGGACACATGTTACTCAAAGGCTAGGATCTTTGACTAGTGAGTCAACTTTTGAGGGTGTTTTATTCATGATGTAGTTACCCATAATGGTAGACTTCGCAAAAGGTACTATAATGCATGTATTAGTATTGTGTTTTAAGCCATGGCTTTGGCACCAAGCATTTGTCTGTATTAGACATTCCTGAAGGGTGTTCTCATCTTGGGGGGATGAATGACTGCCCCCAGTTAGCAGTCATCTGAAAACTTGGTTCCTGGCTGAAAATAAAAAAATAAATTTCACAAATAATCATGATGGTTCTTGGATAATCCATATACTCCCCTGGACTGTTTTTATTTAGCAAACATTCACTGTATAGAACAATGACTTCAGCTGATAGTTGATATATACTGAAATAGACACCAAGAGTTTATTTGGACTACAGGTTAGAGATTGCCTTCCCTGTCAGGGATTGATATCGGAGTATAGGCAAAGAGAAAGAAATAGGGATGTTCTGTCACTCGTTCGTCTCTAACACATATCACAAGAAGGGTTGGGGTTTATGTTCAGATGCTTTAATACAGAGTTACCTGCCTTATCCCTCCCTGTGTTTTATTCCCTATTATACCATGACCCCCCATTAATATTCCAAAACGTGCACGCTGATTGGTCATCGTGCACGTTGTAAATTGACTTATACTAATGGAAAAAGGTCCGGTCGCCCGGACTTTTTCCATTAGTATAAGTCTCTTTTAAAACACTGTCTCGCTATGTTAAAAGAGTTTAACATAGCGACACAGACCCATTTAACATAGCGAGACAGGTTTAAAAAAAAAAGCAACGGAGAAAGCAAGATCTCCATTGCTTTTTACTGTTTCGCTATGTTAAATGGGTTTAACATAGCGAGACAGCTTTAAAATAAGCAACGGACATCTCCGTTGCTTATTTTAAAGCTGTCTCGCTATGTTAAACCCATTTAACATAGCGAAACAGTAAAAAGCAACGGAGATCTTGCTTTCTCCGTTGCTTTTGGCCACAGCTCTGATGTACTGCGTAGGCATGCGCAGTACATCAGAACTGCCGCGGATACCAGCCAGCTGCGGAAGGGCAGCAAAGAGGCATTATACAATGCCATTATTTAAGAAAAGTAATTATTTCTTTTCTTAAATAATGTCATAGTATAATAGCAATAACCCACTTCTGGGTGTGGGTAATGTGGGATTTACTCACGGTTGTCTTTGTTTGGTCCCTCGGGCTTCGCCCTCGAGAATTAGTTAAAAACAAATTATTTTTCAGTCTGACTGCTGCATGTTTTGGAAACAAAATTAAGGAATGATGCCTTTCTGTCTCAACTCAAAATTTTTGCATTACATATGCAAAAAAGGAAAACCTATGGCATCAGATTTATTTATTCTAGCTGGATGTTTTCAATGAACTAATTTAATGTTATAAGGCAAACCTTGTATTTGGTTGTTTGATCAAAACATTTGTTCTGAGAAGCCTTCATTTATGGTTTCTCATTCTTCAGCACTTTCAGCTAACATTAGAATACAAAGGTATTTATAGGTACTGCCAGGAATAAGATTTACAAGTAAGAAAAATAAATTAGCATATGAGTCACAAGATATGGATATTTCCTATAAAACTGTGAAACAGGAGTAACTAGCTTTTTTTACTGCTAGGAATACCATCGACTGAGATTTGTCTTTAATTGAGATCCTACTGTGCAGGACTTCAACAAGACAGCTCTGAGTTTGTAGATATTTACACAGAGGGATGCTTGTCTGCTTCCAGATTTTAAAAAAGGGGAAGAGACTGGTCTCAGGACTGTAGTTTACATCAACACTACTGGGATTAACCCAAGTGAGATTTTTAGTTTCAATGGCTGGACAGGTTGCACACTTGCCTTTGGTGCTGGAAGATCAGATGAATGTAGGATCTTTTCACACCCCGGGTTATTAGATTAACTTTCCATTACTAATACTGCAGTGCAACATTAGTGAATGCTGCACTCCTGAGTGTGTCATCCTTCATATGAGACGTTAAACTGAAGTCCCATCTGCCTGAGTTGGTGGTAGCTCAGGTGGATGAGAGAGACAGATCCCACAGCACCTATTGAAAAGAGTAGGGAAAGTCCCCCAGTGCCCTGTATGAATACCTCCTCTGGCCTTCCCAGAAAAGGGGACCACTAACGTAGTCAGACTGACCTAGTTAACAAAGGATAAACAAATAAATTAAGGGGTATGACTCTGGGGATACAGTTGGCTTTAAAACTTACTTCCACATTTCAAGATTAGACAGGTTTAACAAACAGATCTGTAACATAGCTTGTGTCAGTCAATGCATAGCTGCAAAATATTTGCATATTATACAGCGATAAAATTATTAACAATCACAACCAGCACATGGAATTCCAGTAGTTCATTTTTTTCAGCAAAGTTGAACAGGTAAAGTTTATCCCGCATGCTTATATTTAGTTTTTGTGAACTTTTCCCGAGGAAATTCTAGGTTTAGTTTTGCCATGTACAAACAATCCTGCTACAACTTGAAAGTTATTTCTAGTGAAAGAGATGAACAGGAAAAGGAATGGTAGGTCTTCTCCTGCTCCTAATATGCTTAAGAAAAGGCTTGGATGTTATTGCATACACCCACATTCATCAAATCCTAATCTGTTCCGAGGCACATCTCACTGAAATTCTAAACTGTAGACCCGAGTACAAAAGCCTTGTCCTTGGAGGTGATTACAAAAGCAATCTCCTTGGATCATATAAAATAAGCTTTTCATACATTCCTAAGATGGAGCTGAAAAGGGTTTCTGGGCCAGTCCATTACCATACAGTACATACATAAATAAATGGTCATATAACATTACCTTCATCAATTAATTACTAACCACTTTCTTTCTGATTTAGTGTGTAATAATACTGGCAAACAAGGATGGCTAATACTACTGGCTGCTGGGCTAGTGCTCCCAATCAAAATATAAAAAAAAAAAAAACAATTAATTATTTGTGCTATTTTAGTTTAATAGCTTTAGACTGAGTTAAAGTTTGAGCATGGAGAAGTTCTGAGAACACCCGAGTGCTACTTAAAAAATGGCTTACTCTGCTTGTTGGGCTGTTTATTTAAACAGAAACGTATCTCAACAGTTATTTCTTCCTTTTGCAGAATTTAGAAACAATGATCAAAAAGTGCCTCATCGAGCTGCTGTGTGAAGAAGCAAGGAGCTGTTTTAGGCAGCCAGACTAAAAGTGAAAGAAGGAAGTTGTTCTTCTGTCGGCTTTTCCCAGTTAGGGGTCGCCAAAGCAGAACTCCGGTCCGCTAATGATTGGCAGTAGATTTTGTTTTTTTTTTTTACGGGTGCCAGCTCGATGCCCAACCTTCAATGAAGGCACACCCATTCTACGCATGTCTTTCAAAACCCACTCGACCGCAAGGAGGACATGCAGACTCCCCACAGAAGGTGCTCCAGCCGAGAATCGAACGGGAGAACCTCTTGCTGTGAGACAACAACGCTACCGCTGCACCACCGCGGCTGAAGTAATGGACCTAATTTGAACAGAAATGTGTGCAGGAACATTAAGTATCTGTGTGTTTTTTTTATTACCACTGTGCATACTACTCATCAATATATAGGAAGGTAAAGAATTTGTGTGTGTGTAAGATTGTTTGTGTGTGTGTGTGTGTGTGTGTGTGTGTGTGTGTGTGTGTGTGTGTGTGTGTGTGTGTGTGTGTGTGTGTTTGAGTGAGAGAGAGCGGGTACAGCTGCTCTCAACTGTCACTTTTATTTTACAAAATGTGCCTGATTTTGTCTCATATTTTGGACTGTTCCACATAATGTTTGTGCATTTTGGTAAATAGGCAAGGATTGCTAATCTCAGACTTAATTACCTAAGAAAAAGTGTGAAATGAAAAGTGTACTATTCCAGCAACTTTCTAAATGTACCTTATCTTAAACCTCCTTAAAAAGTAAAAAGTCGTGGGCATTCAGCAGGCATGTTGCTGAAACACTGTATGTCCTTATGATGTCATTTGCATATATCCCATGGGCCTCCATTACAGTAGGTTTTAGGTATCAAACAGTGAAAACTCTAGCTTTGCTGGTTTTTTTCTTGCAGTTTTTATTGAATGTTTTGTCTGTGAGACCATTTATCCTTTGGTTTGGAAATCTCTCTCTCTCTCTATATATATATATATATATATATATATATATATATATATATATATATATATATATATATATATATATATATTATAAATGTGTGGCAGCAGCATAGATGTTTGCTTTTAATTGGCCATACTTTTGAAAAATGTCTCTGATTTTCACTCATATTTTGGTCTGTCCCTTATGAAGTTTGTGTTTTTCTGGAAAATGAATAAGAACTGGTCACTACTAAATAATGACAGACATTTGAGATTCAGAATTAATAGCTTTCAGAAAAAGCATACTGATGCAAACCCATAACAACTTTCTAAGTATATAAAAGCAACAGTTGTTCCTGATTCTGGTCACTTGCCCACAATATTTTTTTTAGCTTTCTACTTGAATCTTGAACTAAGAGGTTCAAGATGAGCAGAGCCTAGCCCCTTCTCCAAGACAGGAGCAAGTGGGTCAATAGGGAGAAGGAATAGATCTATTAGGCAGGATCAGGGGGGCAGTGGTAAATACGGGTTCATTTTCCTACTGGGGCACAGCAGATAGTTGGTGGGGTATGCAGAACATGTGAAAAAGAACCATAACAATACAGGATACATAGTACACTGCAACAGCTCACTCATAATCCAGTGATAAAAATAAAAGCTCATTTCCCTCCAAAAAAACACTGAATGCCAATATTCTTGCAAATTGTGGCAATGTTAACAGCACATAAAACTATTAATTTATCGTGCTCAATAATTATGGCTTGGACGAAGTGCTGGTATACTGCAGTGTACCAAGTGAAGGGTTTAGCTATCAATACAACAGAGGTGGGAAAATGTCTTGCACAGATATCTGTGCTTCAGTAGAAAGAGAAAAACATATAAACTGAAATTCAAGAAAAAAATGCCAGACTTGTTTTGTTCTGTATTACATTGTAAGGAAACATTTTTTTAAACAAATATAGCACATTTTGCCAACATTCACGATAAAACACATCCTCCCACTTCAAGTAGTTTAAATGTTTCCTCAAAAGGTCTTTGAGGAGAAGCAAAAGTGGTCAGTTATTAGCTCATAGATTACAATGACAGTTTTGATACCTCTGGAAGAATGTGGAAGAGGGTCTGTCAACACTTGAACTAAAAACTGTAAACCTTACACATGCAGTTCAGCCACTTTATTTTGTTGAGCATTTACAACTACTGTTAAAGATATACCTACATAATACAAATCAGAGTAATCAAGCAAGAAACGTGAAAATGAAAATAGGCTCCAGAAGATTTGTAAGATGCCCATCACTCACACTACTGCCATTCTATTTAAATGGAAGTTAAAAATAATGTCCTTATGTCTAGCATGACTCGTATAAAAGGGCCGTGAAATAGATTGTGGGGGAAAAAAAACAAGACCACTTTACAGCGGCAGGTCATTTAGATATAATAACCATAAGCATTTAGTGATTCTGATGCACTGAAATAGTCTAAGTAATAACTGATATAGTGGCAACCATAATTTATTTATACTTTTTGCTGACCTGCTTAGTCCCATTAGGTCAATGGCCTCTTTTCAGGGGATAATCAAAATGCTATTCATACTGACTAGGGAAAATTTGGGCAAGACATTAGCAAACTTCCCATATTCTTTGTGGTAAGTGATGTGGGATCTCTTACAGCCACCTGAGCTACCACCAACTCAGGCAAATGGGGCCTTCATTTAACATCTCATCCAAAAGAATGGCAAGACCAGGAGTGCAGCACCCCCCCCCCCCCCATACTATACTGCAGTGTCAGCAATGAAAAATGAATCCAAGTACCTCGCATCATAGCTCTCAACCTGTTAGCACAAAAAATCGGGACAAAGACAAATTAATGGGGGACAAAGCTCCAAAAATAGGAACAGATTTAAATATTGCTCTTAGAAACTTAGCAAGTTACTAGAATAAAAGGTTTTGTGTTATCATGCATTTTCTGAAGGGTATGAAGTCTGAAACTCAAATGCCTGTCATTATTTAGTGAATCTGAGCTTTACTGATTTGCCACAAAAATCCAAAAAACTACAAATTTTATGAGGAACAGACCCAGTATATGAGGTGAAAATCTGGAGAGGTATGCCTGGAATGGGAATAGAACCCACAGCTTTCTACACCAAAGGCAAGTGCACTATCTGTTGAGCTCCTAAGACTCCAAATAAACATGCTTTCCAACCTCTCCAAGGAAAACAGCACTGATAAAGACAAAAAAGTACCAAGTAAATGCAGCAACATAAACCATATTTCTTCTTTTCCCAGTTAGGGGTCACCCACAGCAGAACAATGGTCTGGAGAACAATTGGTAGTGGAGTTTTTATGGTGTTGAATTGCCAGCCCACTGCCTCACCTTCCACACAGGGCTGGCCTTAGCTGAAATGGTGCCCTAGGCGAAGTAGTGCTCCGGCGCCCCTTACGCCCTACCCACAACATACTCACAAAACAACCCTATTTGAGCCACGCCCACAGGTAGGTCACTCCCCAAGAAAGCCACTTCAGTAATTTCCTTAAATCATTTAAATGCATAAGAAGAAAAAGATACCTTGTAATGTAGTTAAACTGCAACTACCTTTGTGTACTTATTTCCTACTTTAAATGCCAGAATTGGATCATGGTCAAATAGGGCCCCAGGCAGGGTAATAAATCACCCCCCACAGAGCAACCCTTACCCTCCAGCAGCAGCCCCCTCCCCAGCTATAGATCACCCCCCACAGAGCAATCCTTCTTGCAGCAACCCCTACCCTCCAGCAGCAACCCCCTCCCCAGCCACTCTAGTGTTCCATTACTTGGCTATTTCTCACTAGTTACCATACACACTGTTCAAATCTATCAGTGTACATACTGTTTTTTTATTAACTTCCACAATGTTTACAGATATTGAAATAAAATAACACAAACACAGATAGCCATTTGCTAAACAAACAATACAGTCTCACAATGAAAACAGACTTAGCATGAGCAGTAAACTTCTCTGCCCTTGAAACTCATACTCATTGAAATGGCAAAACTCACATTCATTAAAATAGCATGAAAACCCACATTCATAGAAAATGCATCTCCCTATTGTAGGATTAAGTTTACATTTGGACTGTTTTCAAAACAGACTACTTCCACACACTTTTAGGGCATTGAATACATGTATCTTTCTTTGATTCAACTTCCTGATTGTATTAAATTATATTCCTTGTATAATACAGCACCACTTGTTAGAATGGATTTTAAATTTGTAGTTCTAAGCATTCTTTTAATAAGCAATGAAACAAAATGTATGAACCAATAACTATCCATTTCAGAAAATTTCAACCATAAAAGGCTACTCATAATTTCTGTAGTTACAATCCACCAATATCACTTGATACGTACAACCTCTGCAGAAGTAAAATCATCTGGATATTTCTACATTAAAGAAACCTGTAACTAATGAAGAGATTGCTACTGGCAAACAACTTTATATCTCAATGTTTTATCTATAAATTCAGTGCCTGCTGCCCTTGAAGAATTAATTGCCTATATTACATTAAAAAATTGGTAAGTTAAGTTATATTGCAATAGGAAATAAACCAAGTTCATAGTTATTACGTATCTCATACAACGGAGGACATGCTCAGCATTGTAGAACCCCTTTCCCCCTTATAATGCAAACAATCATATGTGTACTACAATATCAGCATTTCATTTCCATGGTGTGGGAGTAGAATCCACAGCCTTCTGCACCAAACACAATTATGCTACCAACACTGCTTTCAGATTCTACTATACAGTGTGCCATTTGATAAACAAAAAACAAATGTTTGCACTTTGAAAATAGACTTAGCATGAGCAGCAGTAAACTTTCTTCCTTTGAAGCTCATAATTCCATACAGTGTGTTAAGTAGTGGGCATTAGGTTAGTTAGAAGGAGGAAATAGCATGAAAGTATAAGCAGTTTTGTGACTCATTTACCTTGCTATGACCTTTTGATCTTCTTCTGGCTTTTCCCTGTTAGGGGTCGCCACAGAGGATCACCTGTCCGCTCATGATTGGCAGTGGAGTTTTATAGTGTTGAGTTGCCAGTCCGGCGCCCAACCTTCCACAGAAGGCACACACATGCACGCACTCACGCCTAGGGCCAATTTAGAGTGTCCAGTCCCCCTACAGTATGTCTTTGGGATGTGGGAGGAAACCGGAGCACCCAGAGGAAACCCACACGACCACAGGGAGGACATGCAGACTCTGCACAGAAGGCACCTCAACCGAGGATCGAACTGGAGAACCTCTTGCTGTGAGGCAGCAACGCTAACAGCTGCATCACCGTGGCCACCCTTCCTATGATCACCTGGCTAAAACCCCACATCGCCGACTCTGAAATCTTACCTCCTGGTTTCCAAATCCTCAGAAGTGACCGATTAAATAAAAAAGGTGGAGGCTCTGCAATAATCTTCTCTAACCTCCTCTCCCTGATCCCTTTACAAATCCCAACTCCACAATTCAAAAATGCTGAACTTACAGCCAGTCTACTATGACTAAATAAACATAAAAACATCTGCATTATCTCCCTTTACATATCCCCAGGTGACAACGTCACTACCCTTGAAAATATTCTTTACTGGGCCTCAACAGAAATCAAATTCGAAACCTACATTCTAGGCGATGTTAACATTGATTGGAATAAAATCAACTCTCCTTCCCCTCCCAATTCATTAACCTCTACAACTTCACTCAAGTTATCCACTCAACCACCCGGCCTAACAAAACAATCCCCCAGGATCCATCATTGACTGGATCCTAGTCTCTCATCCAAACAAAATAATTCTTTCTGGCACTATCCCTGACACCTTCAGTGACCATCTCCCCACTTTCATACACCGCTCAGCTAAATCCACCCAATACCTACACCATTACATCCACACTCGTAATCTCAGCAACTTCAACCCCACAATCTTCTCAAACATTTTTAAACATACTAACTGGCAGATCCTAAATACTCTTCCTCTAGACAACGCTGTAGAACAATTTAACTCTATCTTCCTAAATACCCTTAACTCCCTAGCCCCACCAAGAAACAAACGGGTCAAAGCTAATTCTGCCCCTTGGCTATCCAAAGAAACAAAACAAATCATGCATCAAAGGGACAAATCCTGGAAGCTATACCAGAAAAATAAAATGTCTTCATCCCAGCTCCAATACACCCAACTCCGCAACCAAGCAAAAAAACTAATCATCCTGGACAAGAAAAACTACTACAATAAACTTCAGTCCAACCATAACAAGAACCCAAAACAGTTCTGGAAATCAGTTAATTCCCTTCTCCATCCAGGATCCAGGAATAATCCCTGCCCAGATCCTAGTATAACTGACACAGATCTAAGCTCTCTCTTTAATAAATTCTTTACTGAATCTATAGCTAATCTAACTAAATCCTTCCCTAACAATAATACATCCAACTCTCTTTCCTTTACACCTAACGACCCCTCTAAATGCCCTCTCAACTTCCAGCTGAAACCTGTTTCAACCACATTTATAAAAAGGCTTTTATCCAAACTAAAGCCATGCTCTAATGCTCCTGACAACATCCCCTCCTCCTTCCTTAAATGTGCTGCTGATGGTATTGCTCTCCCTATCAGCATCTTAATTAACAGATCTCTAAAAGAGTCATACGTTCCCATTCTTTGGCGATCAGCCTACATTCTACCACTTCATAAAGGAGGCAAAAATACTAATATCTCCAACTTCCGCCCAATTGCCCTACTCTCACCTTTATCAAAAATCCTAGAAAAATGTGTCCACCACCAACTCATGCCTTTCTTAACCCAGAACCACCTCCTAACACCCACCCAACATGGTTTCCGCCCTGGACACAGCACCATCTCTGCCTTATTATCCTTCTTAGAAACAGTCAATCAAGCCAGGGATTCTGGATTACTAGTTTCTACTGTACTGCTAGATCTTTCTAAAGCCTTTGACACCATCTCTCACAAACACCTTCTCTTTCATCTATCAAACCTTCATCTCTCCCTGATACTCTATCTTGGTTCTCCAGCTACTTATCAGACAGATCTCAAGCTGTCAGATGGAAAAACTCTACCTCCTCCTTCTTACCTACGCCCACTGGCGTTCCCCAGGGGTCCATCCTTGGACCCATGCTGTTCAACATCTTCATAAATAACCTACACTCTGCCATCCCAGACACAACAGTTATCCAATACGCTGATGACTCTACCTTAGTCTGTGCCACCTCTAATCTTCCTGAACTACTGACAAAAACCCAAATAGCTTTTTCCACTACTGAGTACTGGATGCACCAAAATCATCTCTCTCTCAACTCTAATAAATCTAAAATTCTTCTTTTCCCTCCCTCCAGGGCTCTCACCTTCGACAAAAATGCTTTCAAAATCACAAGCCAAACCAACTCTATCATAGAGGTGGTCCCATCTGCAAAACTCCTTGGTATCACCATCGACGAGCACCTTAAATTTGACAACCACATACAACAAAACATAAAGAAAACCCACCAAAAGCTAGGTATGCTCTATAGGAACAATACCTTTCTCTCCAACTCCTCTAGGCATACCTTAGCAATTACCTATCTTCTACCATCTCTACTATATGGAGCCCCACTCCTTACTAACCTCTCTTCTTCCATCTCCTCCAAACTCGAAATCTGCTATAATAAAATCTCTAAATTTGCAACCAAATCTAAAACCTCTACTCACCATTGCCTTTCCCTACAAACTCTGAACTGGCTAGAACTCCCTAACTACCTAGACTATCTCCAACTAACCACTGCTCACAAATTAATATTCTACCCTGATAAATGCCCAGCCCTAACAAACATCCTTCCTCCGTACATCCCAAACAGATCTCTAAGATCTGAGCACCAAAATTTAATTGCCATCCACAAACCCAATCGCCCAGCTGGCCGACTCCTTCTCTCCTACTCTCTTGGCAGGAAATGGAATTCTCTCCCTCCTTCACTTAGAACAACATCTAACTCTGAATCCTTCAAAGCCCAACTTTTCTCTTACCTGTCTTCTAAACATAAGTGTTCCTGCTTTCATCCCACTTAAATTTTATTAACTACCCTTATGAACCCTCTATATCCTTCACTTCACACTACCCAAAACTATTATCTTTCCATTGCTACTAAATCAAACTAAAGCTACTTCTCAGTTCAAGTATTTCTCTCTCTACTCCTGTATGTAAATATTGTAAATATCAGATAACCTCTGATCTCTTCATTACAGACAGTTGAAACTTGCTGCTCTGAAGGGAAACTACTGAAAATCTATTTTATCTTCCTTCCTTAATGATGTTTTTGAGATATACTGTGTGCTTTTTGCTTTTTTTACTAACTGTGTGAATGTAATTACACATGTATTTTTTTTATTTACCTTCAACACTATGTAACCTAGATTGTATTTGCATTGCTTTTGGAGCTTTTCTCCCCGGGCCTCCACTGAAAATGGGCACGTTCTGGCCCAGTGGACTTCCCCGGTAATCAAACTGGAAATAAATAAATAAATAAATAATAAAGAATTGAGTATCTGATCAGTCTAACACACCTTTTGGAATGAAACAATAAACTGTGAAACTTACACAGAAGTAAGAATTTCAGGAAACAGAAAAGTGATCCAAAATCTTACACAGGAAACATATGCAATGCCAGAAAAAGGGCAAATTATTCTATTGGGAAATGAAGACCTTTTTAATACATCCTGAAGATACATGACTATTAGGAAAATAAGGCATTATTAGATAGTTTGTGTGAATCTGCCAGTACAATTAGAAGCTCACCAGCAAGAATCAAGAGGTTTTAAGGAATCTTCTTGTCCTAGTTTAACAGAACTGACAAAGAAATGCATATGAACTTTGTTTCAGTGCAGTCAATAGTAAAGCAATAAAATGAATCAGCTACTTCACTCAAAGCATTTGTCTTTGTAACTCTTAGTACTCTAACAGGAACTTGGTGAGGTATTCAAAAACCTTGAAAATTTTAAGTGAAAGACTGAGTCCATGCATGTGTATTTGAGCACAGAATTAAAAAAAAAATCTAAAATGCTAACCTGTGATGTTATAACCATCTCATACACACACCACCTTTTCTATGTCACTGCTGAATAAGGAGACAACAAATCAAATAATACATTGTAGTAATAATTCTTCAATAGGATAACCCACATTAAGTGTCAAAGATGAATTCATTATGCATCTTATGTGCCCTTCACTGTCAGTCGTTGCTCTTTCTGTTATTGTGATAATTCATTACTTCCTAAGCTTTAATTTTATGGCAGAAAGCAATAAGATTATGTATATATATATATATATATATATATATATATATATATATATATATATATATGTATATATATATATATATATATATATATATATCCCTTAAGGGAAACACACATTCTGTCTTATTACCACATTTAGCACTCAGATACCTAACAGCGGTTAGTAAATGGTTAGTATATGGATGTCAGCGAAGGGTAAGAATAGGGTAGGCAGATTGGCTATTTAAAAAAGTGGGGGCACAGTGGTCCCGTGGTTAGCATGGCTGCCTCAGAGTGTGGTTCTCTGGTTTGGTTCTTGGATGTAGTGCCTTTTGTGCAGAGCATGCATGTGTCTATGGTGGTTTTTGGCAGCTTCTCCAGTTTCCTTTCACACCCCAAAGGCATGCCGCAGATGAATTAGGAATCCTCCAAGTTGTCTGCGGTGATGCATATCATGTGTGGATGACAGTTTATTTTCTTTGTATCCAGTAAGTCCTAAAACAGGCTACAGGTCCTCTGCAGCTGTGAAATGGATTAAGCAGGCAGTCAGCAAATGAATGAATTAATGAAATATTATGAATGTATGTTTGTTAACAAAATGAAGTTTGCACTAAATTCATGTCAGCAGCAGTAATGACTGAAATATATAGTGTAATCTCAAAACTGCTTTCACTTTCTGTCTGACATTCAGCAAATGACATCTGTACTCTTCAGAAATAACCAAACAACTTCAATGTTCACATTTCTTCTGCTAAGAAATCTTCATAACAATACAACATGCAATACTGCACACTACATCATACTTACAGACTGTATAACTGCTTACTAAATAGACCTATCCACATAC
Organism: Protopterus annectens; assembly: GCF_019279795.1. NCBI lineage: Eukaryota > Metazoa > Chordata > Ceratodontiformes > Protopteridae > Protopterus > Protopterus annectens. The sequence continues at coordinate 1,553,731,244 of NC_056743.1, forward strand.
AGTTGGTGCATATGTACGATTAGTGTCAAGCTGGCTGTTGAGACTATAAGTTGTGTTTGTTGGAATGTTCTTCAATTTTTATATTGTACCAATATGCAGTTTAAATTAAAGGTTGTTACCAGGCTTGACCATTGAGTAGCCTAACAAATTTTCAGTTACCCCAAAATCGGAACGGCCAGACGTGCACGCATGATGACCTTAACCCCTCTCATCACTGAACTAATTTAAGTTCCGCTCGTGACGTCAGAATATATATTTTTTTTACTTGTTGAAGCCAGCCTCCTGGCCATCCTGATGCTATAAAAGTGGGAGGGCGCTTCCCTTCCCTCTATGGTTTTGTTGTTTAGCGGTCTTCTCAGTGCACTTCACTCAGAGACAGAGCGCCGAGAAGATCGCAAAATAGTAAAAGTACATTAAATTAAATAAATAAATACATAAAAATTGCGCCCTTTACGAGGCCAGCTGTACGGCGCCCTAGTTTACCTATGCCTAAGGCCAGCCGTGCTTCCACAGAAGGCACACACACACACACACACACACACACACACACACACACACACACCTAGGGCCAATTTAGAGTGTCCAATACAGCTACAGCATGTCTTTGAGATGAAACTGCAGTACCCAGAGGAAACCCATCCAACTGTAGGGTGGACATGCATTCTCTGCACAGAAGGCAACCCAGCTTAGAATCGAACCAGAGAACCTCTTGCTGTGAGGCAGCTACACTAACCAGTGCACCACCATGGCCGCCCGTAAATCACATTTCTGATATGCTGAAATAACACCAACAGAAATAATTTAGATATAAATATTTTGGGGTAGCACCATACTTGTCAACTTATTTGGTCAAGAATTCTGGACAAAGTCAAAAGTAATGGGGGTAGCACAATCAGGAAAAAGTTTTTACATATTATTCTAACACTTAAAAAGTTGATATATTGACAAGTTTTTTCATCAATATTTATTTTTTGCACACTAAGAGGTATAAAACTGCAATGAGTGTCATTTCTGACTGACTGCAATTATGAGTGATTTACCAGAAAATCAAAAATGTTATGAGGGAAAGAACAAACATTTGAAGCAAAATCAGGAAATAAGGACAGCTGAAAGGTATGGGTAGCACTTAAAATAGAATGTCTGGTTACAATAACACATGCCTGGATTTTAACACTTTTTTTGGATGTGCAGCATTTTAAATGATGCAGTTGTAATTTTCTGAATGATATCACAACTCTGTATGAAAACGTCTCAGCAGGAGAATTTAAAGAATTTGTTGTTTTAATGAATGAGATAAAATCTACATATCCTTATTTCTTAATCTGAGGTTTCTTTATTTTCAAACAGTTAAGTGTGATTTGATATCACCATAACATCCATAGCATCAGCAAGAAAAATAATTAAAGAAACTGCAAAAGTAGTCAACTTTCCATCTTCACACAAGCAAAAGAATTAAAGAAACAACAGCCATACTCAACCCCCCAGTCTTTAAAATGTGGAATACTGTACTATCTTGTCCAATGTAGAACAGATGGTTAAACATGACATGTTTACTAGAAAAGAAGCTCATACCATGGTTAAACTGTGGACTTTATACTTATAAAAAAGTTACGTCCAATCTTGGTTACTTGGTTACAATGTAATTTTTTCCTTTCCCACTATTCATAAGACAAAAACATTATACAGCAGTTGTAATGTGTTGTGTTTTATCACACTGTCCAGCTCTTCAACCATTAAAGACTTGAGAGTAGGTTGAAAAGTCCAAGACCTTCTTAGCATCTCTAGTTACAAATACTCAGTTACAAACAATTTATCCTTTCTCCCCATCTCAGTTATTGTCACTCTACCCATTATATTACTAATACTTTGAACCTTGACCCATACACGTACGCATGCACACACATGCACACACACACATACACACACACACATACACACACACACACACACACACACACACACACACAAAAATATTAATTACAGACATTGATATGACTGTACACCTTGGATATGTTTTTTGAGATCAAGTGAATAAATACATTTATAAATAATGGCCCAAAAATGTATCTCACCTTGTTGATGTGATGTAATAACCATACAGCATAACTTCCCTCTCAGCTTCTTAGCTCAAGAATCAGAAACAAGGAACAAAATCAGGAACAGCTTTTAAATATTTCTATTATATGCTAATAAAGTTTATAAAATAAGTTTTGCATTATCATTTCCTGAAGGATAGAGATCTGAAACTCACATGCCTGTCATTATTTATTGACTACAATCTGTCACAATTTGCGAGAAGCCACACATTTTAAAAGGAACAGACCAAAATACCACTCATGTTCTTTGCACAAGAATTCTAGACAAAGTCAAAAACAATGCGGGACAAAAAGAACAAATTTTAATGATTATTTTATGTATTCATTAACCAGAAAAACCCAAAAGGCAAACTATACTTTATCAGGGTTGACACAGAAACACTGTCTAGTTAAGTGACTTGCTCAAAATCACAAAATAGGTAAATGGGGGTGAAAGGATTCAAGCCCTGTACCTTTCACTACAGGAAGCAGTTTGTTAACATAAATGCCAGACAACTCCAAATCATTTTAAATGACAACAGAACAATAAGTGTTGCACAGATGTCCATTCTTAAAAACAACAAAACTTATAAAACTGTAATTATTGGTATTAGTAACTGAAAGTAACCCTTAGTGATTTACCAGGAAAAAAAAGAAGTTACAAGGGTCACTGCATAAACATGAAGCAAAATCAGTTATGTTCTGCAAAATTAGAGACAGATAACAGACAAACTACTTTAATTCACTTAAAAGTTAACAGAACAACAGGCTTTGCATCAACATGCATTTCTGCATATTTGAACAACAAAAATATGAAATTCTAATAACTAGAATTACTGACTAACTATAAACCTTAGTCAGACAAAAGTGAAGGTCAGGCATTTGGTGCAGAGAACTGAGGTTCTAATCTCTTACTGAGGTGCTACCTGTAGTCAAGGGAACAGTTTGATTCATTTTACCTCAATTTGCTTACTGTGTGACTTTAAGTCACTTAACCAGACAGTCCTCATAGGTAGTACCTTCCCCTGTTTTAAGAGACATAATGAAAAAGATAGGGCATACATATAAAGTTAAGTTGTCACACAATTTCTAAACAATAAGAGCAGAGCCAGATCATGGTCAAATGAGGCCCCAGGCAGGAAAATGGAATAGACCTCTCTCCACAGCCATACCAATATCCCATTACACCCCAGTAACTCTAAAACACTGTTGAAATCCATTAGTGTGCATACTACTTTCTATTTTAGTTTTACAATTATCTCATGTATTTGGATTTAATTTTAAACTTTTATTAAAAAATAACAGCAAAATGCTGACAGTTATTTGGCAAACAAAACAAAACTCTCACATTGAAAACAGACAGCATGAGCAACATGCTCTCTTCCTTTCAAATTCACATGTATTGAAAATGCATATGGCAATCTATTAAACTACAACAGGCATGCAGGGATTCATACTCAAATAACATATAGTAAGCACTAACAAATTTGATAACACTTTGGGACAGCCTAATGGCCACAAGTGTCTCTGAATATTTTCAGGAGCAGCCCAGAGGCACTCTCTGTTTAAATTACTTCGTCAGACACACACTAGACAAATGAAGGCTGAGAGAACCAAAAGCTGCACTACAGGAAGCAGCTCATTAACATCTCATAGCCTTAAAAATATTAAACTGTTGTAACCCAACACAACTGCAATTCAAATCCTTGTGCTTGCAAAAAAGTTAAATTAAAAATGCATTCATAGTAAATATTTTAAAATTAAACTTGTAGACTAATTGTTATGAAGCTTAGTCACAAATAAGAACACTATTAGTCAACAAAACAAGGATACCAAAGATCACACCAAAAGAATAAGGCTCATATGATGAAGACCTTGTTTACTACAATTAATTTTTTCTTTCATTTACACCATAACTAATTTGGGATGCAGGATGCACACACAAACACACAAGCATAGATGTGATCCTCAATTACAACCTTTTGTGCAACTCCCTACATTCAGAGTTTGCATGCAATAAAATAAATGGACAAATACAAAAATAATGACCAAGGAGTGTATATCAGCTTGCTACTGTAAAAACTATACATTACATCTCATTGAACATCCCTAATACCCTCCCAACCTCTTTGCTCAAGAATCAAAGACCCAACAATCTTGAACATATTTTAAATCTTTCTATTACATACTCAGAAAGTTGCATGAATAAGCATTTTCTGAAGAGCACAAGTCTGAAACTGACATGTGTGACGTTATTTTGAAACTTTACTCCACAACAATTTGCCAGAAAGCCACACATTTTACAATAAATGGACCAAAATAATTATTGGTTTCTTTCTCAAGAATTCTAGACAAAGCCAAAAATAGTTGAGGTTGCCAAAAGGAACAAACTTTAAATACTCAGCCAGATGAGAGACGTTTTCCAGTGTTGAAGAAACTAAGGCACTTGATGGGGAGGAGACATACCAGAATGTAAGATATACCTGTCAATTTTAGTCACAGTTTTCAGATTAAACCTGACTCATGAATTAAAATAATAAAATGTTATGGTACCTTCTGGGAATTTTTTTAATTATTTCAAAATCAATTGTGTAACTGCCTTTATGGTCAGAACTGTTCAGTGACAGAACAGCATCTCATGAACTACAATTACTGACTTAAAGGCAAGCACATACTTTTAGCCATTGCTCTATAAGTTGGAACAAACTTCTTAGAATGTTCATCTTAAGGCCATTATCTTGGACTGTGACAGTCATTGTGCATTTTCATCCAGAAGAATAGTTCTCAACAAGTAGAATCACCCTTTGGGATGAAATTGTTTCATAACCACATCACTTATTTTAGGTTAATCCAAAAGTGGAATATTAAAAATTATATCTTTAAATAATAAGAAATTGCTAAGTAGTAGTAATTTGGTGAAATGTTTGTATAGATGTACTAAACTGCCAAAATCCAAATAAAGACACAATAAACCTTTTCAAATGAAGGCTAGCTACTAAAGAATGAATAAATATTTTCACTTTGTTTCACTTCACCATTGTTAGCCTACAGTAGTCTGAAATATCGAAAACTAAAAAACTTTTTTTTTCTTTCCTGCATGATTAAATATAATAGATGTTATTTATTTCAGGGATTGTAGACTGGTAGAGTAAGCATCCACCAGTGTCCTAGCAAAGGAAATTAACCTTCCCCCAGGATTAGTATTACTACTTGGAAAGGAAGAAAATAGTAGGGAGGTGGGCAGAGTTATTTTCACTGTTCTTGACAGACATGCAGTTTATTGGGAGGATTATTTTCTGTGTTTAAATAAATGGTAATATGTATATTTGTCTTTTCCTGGTGTCTATTTTATGGGGCATATGATCTGCAGGTTGAGTACATAATGAACCTGGATACAGCTAGACAATCCATCTGTCAGAGTATGTTTAAATATCCTTCTGACCCAGTCTGGCTTTAGAAAAGAAGAGAAAAAGTTGGTCATCCCTGTGAAGACCTTTAGTGCAATCATTTAAACTCTAAGCTATTGGCTGACATCCAGATATTTTCCATGATTAGACTACTCCAATATGATGATAGGTAGTTCGATAACTCTGGTTTACACTGGCTCTGTGTATCCACTTTAGGCATGAGAAATGCTAGCTCTATGTGAAACTCTTTCTTGATGGAAAAAACAAGAGGCTACTCCATGATTTATTAATGTATGGGGATCTGTCTAAAGAGGAATGCAGTTACATGATTGTTACTAAACCTAATATTTCCTTGATTTTTTAGTATTCCCAAGATCAATAACAACATTTTGGATCCACCATTTAGACCTATAGTGGCCTCTGCGGGCTCTAAAACAGAACCAACAACTAAATATATAGATTTTAAATTGAAATAATTATTTTTAGATAAAGAACATGTTTTAAAAGATTCTTGGATTTTTTTACAGTTGTCACATGATGTTGAGGCTGAGGTAGGGACATTATTGATAACTATTGATGTTGATCCACATGGTATTGGTCCAGAATGGTTTACACTAGAGTTAACTACTTTTAATAAATTTTCTAATAGAGATGTTATGAACTTTATTTCTGGAATTGCTCTATATAATAATTTTGTTTTCTTTGAGGGATAAATATTTAAACAAACAAAAAGGTGTTGCTGTGAGTGCAGCCTCGGCACCCATCTATGTCGACATTGTTATATGGTATTGGGAGACCAATTTTGTACTTAAGTCTGCAATTTATCCTAATATAAAATTTTACTCAAGATTTGTGGATGATATATTTTTACTATAGGAAGGGGGAACTTTAACAGTCTAATGAATTTATGGCATATATTAACAATAATACTGCATTTCTGAAATTTACTCATGAGGTGAAAATTAATGGTATCACTTTTTTTGGATGTAATGATATATAAAAGTATGTCTGATAGGAGATTTGAATCATCCATTTACCATAAACTTATATTTTCTAATTCATATCTGTTTTTTAATAGTTACTACCCATACAAACAAAATATAGCTTGGCTAAGGGACAAATGGTCAGACTTTCTCAGATTATCTCTGAATAGAACAAATATGGTAGAGAAATAAATGTTTTTAAAGATATGTTATTGAGAGAACTTACCCAACAGAATTGTTTGAAATATGAGGTTATATATATAAAAGAGATTATTTAAATCTATTTTAAGAGGAGGTGTTTTAAATAATAATAATATGGAGGTCGATGTAAAATTTGATAGAGTGATGATTTTACCATTAACCCATCTCAGTGGTAAAATCAAGGAAATCCTGATTAAAAATGGGAAATTACAGATTAATTGTCATGTGGGGTTGAGGAATAAACTGGATGGTGATATTAATTTCAGTTTTAAGAGGGGGAGGAATTTATAAAAATATTTTAAAAACAGGCAATAACAGTAAGGAAGGTCATTTTAAATTGTATAAGTGTGGTGCATGATCATACTGCCCATTTATTAACATAGCTGATAATGTGGAAATAGTCAATTATCCCAAAAAATATTGTAGGATTAAATATAACTGTAATACATCAGGGTGGTTTATTGGACCACATGTAAGTCATGCCAAGCCTTTCATGTAGGCAAGACTGAGCGACACCTGAAATGGCATATCTATGAGCATTTATGTAGTATGTGCAATGGGGATAGTAACAATGCATTGTACAAGCATGCCATTTTGTGTTCTAATTTTGACAAATTTTTCTTTTTCTTTTGGAAAGAGTAAAACCACCAATTAAAGGAGGTGACCAGCAAGCTATTCTTGAATGCAGGGCATTGACAGTTACTGTTCCCCAGCTTGAATGAAACAGTATCTGTCAATAGCATATTGAAGCTAAGAGCTGCAATACTATAATAATATAAAATCATTATTAATATTTCCTGTTTTTAATATTTAATAATTTGTAGTGGTCAAATATCTTTTTAATTGTAATATTTACTTATTTATATTTTATTGGATGTTAATTCATGGTTTAACTGATGTGTGATACATTTTTTATTGGTTGAACTTTTGATCATGTGATCAGCTTGACTTATTTAATTTCTTAGTTTGCATGATTAATTCATTCTGAAGGAGTCCTCAGTCTAAAAAGGATGAAAGTGATTAATAAAACTTTATTATATAATACTATTGTCGTTCTCCTGCACTTTGTTTTGTTCATAGGTTCATAGGTTCATAGGTTCATACTAGGCTATCTGCCCTAGGGCATTTAAAAGCCTAGCCAGAGTGTGTGTGGCTTTCACCACCCCTTAGGATGAGAATACTATACCCATTAGTTTGCTGTGCCTCTGTCCAGCAGTGATACAGAGATGATTCCCGGGGTAAACCTACGATCTCCCATCCACTCGTCAAGATTTCTCTTGAACAGAGTCAGTGAGGGGCTCTGCCTCACATGGACTGGGATTCTGTTCCATAGTGTAGGGAGTCTCTGGGTGATGAATCTGTCCCTCCAGCACGTCCTATTTATATCCGTGTTGAGGTTTAAGTCTCTTGCTCTCGTGGCTCTGGTGGATTTGGATTTTTGAGGTGGAGCATGTCCATTAATTCTGGGTTGGACATGGCCTTGTATGTCAGGCACAGATCACCTCTGAGCAGATGGTATGCGACTGAATAGAGCTGGAGTTTCTTCAGTCGGGCATCGTATGACATATGTTTGAGCCCCTTTATCCTTTTGGTGAGGAACTTTTGGGGTTTTCCAACTGCTGCAGGTGTCGGGTAAGGTACATTCGAATGGGGTGTTGTACTCAATCATTGGTCTGATAAGTGAAGAGTACAGGGGTACAATGACCTCTCCTGATCTGGATGTGAATCCCTTCATGATCAGGTGGGCAATGTAGAAGGTCTTCCTAACCACTTTGGCAATGTGAGTGTCAAAGAGAGGTTACTGTCAACTTGGGTCCCCAGGTCCCTGATAACGTCTTCCGTGTTTAATGGATTACCACCTATGTGGTAATTAGGGGTTACCTTGTTTTTCCCAAAGGGTATGACTATACATTTTTGGCATTTAGCTTAAGGCCATGGCTCTGGCACCAGTTATCCATTTCTATGAGACCTTTCTGGAGGATGTCTGTGTCTGATGGAGTGTCAATTATGGTGCCCAGTTTGCAGTCATCTGCAAATTTTGTCAGCCACAATCCCCTATGTTTGCCTGCACTTCAGAAAAATAAATGCCGAACAAGAGGGGCCCAGGACTGAGCCCTGTGGGACACCACTCGTGACCGGCTTAGAGTCTGACATGGCACCAGCAACTCTAACCCTGTGTGTTCTGTCCTTGAGCCAGTTTACAACCCATCTTGTGACATATGGGTTTACATCTAAGCTGGTGAGCTTTTCTATGATGCCCGAGTGGGGTATTGTGTCGAACGCTTTTGCTAGGTCAAGGTAGGCTGTGTGAACTGCCTTACCCTCATCAATGGTCTTAGTGACTGTTTCGAAAAAGTCGACCAAATTCAAGAGGCAGGATCTGCCCTTGACAAAGCCAAATTGGGTAGGATCCAGTGTCTGTAGGTCCCCAATGTCTTTATTTATGAGTTCCATTATGATCCTCTCCATAGCTTTGCAGACAAGGCTCGTCAAGCTTATGGGGCGGTAATTTCCAGGGTCTGTAGAAGCACCGCCTTTGTGGAGTGGGACCACAGTTGCCGTACGCCATTCTTTGGGTGCTTATCCTGTAGTAAGGCTAAGATTAAACAGCAGCCTTATGTGTGGGTTTAGTTCCTCATTGAGTTCGTGTAGCACACAGCCGGGGACACCGTCCGGTCCCATTGATGCTGTGTTTTTTGCTTTAGAGAGAGCAGCTCTCACCTGGGCATCTGAGATGTTTGGGAGGCTAGACTCTGGTGGGATAGATATTTCTCCTTTTGTGTTTTTTATGTGTAATCTAGAACAAACATATAATTAAATTGCAAATTATGGTAATAATGTTCCAAACAAAATTCATCATTGTAAAGCACTCCAAAAGATGAATTGGTTAGATATGAAACACACTTTAATACTTAAAAGTTAGAAGCACTCACAGAATTCTATAAGGACCTAACATATGCTCACCATTTCTAGTTTACTTGTGAAATATATGCTTAACAGAAACCTAAGATCTCAGACACAAAACATCCCAAAAGTTGTCAACTCAAACAATGATTCTGGTGGATCTCTGTATTCTTTTCATGTAGACAAGCTGTGGAATCCCATTCCCCCAGGCCTTAGACAGTCTAAAACTTACTTAACTTTTACTTGGTCCTATCCTTGTATCTGAATGCCTACTACATCTCCAACTCCTATCCATCCTAGTTTCTCCTTCTCTTATTGTACCTCCTTTAATCTCTATACCACCTGCATTCTTAACTTTATATTCACCTGTTCACAAATACTGTTGCAGCATTGTAACCTTTGTTGATGATGTTTCCTATTTGTGTACATATACATTTTTTTGTATTTGTTTTGTATTCATATTCAAGTACAATACAGTTGTGCATGAGTTTACCATAACAGTCGATGTCCGACTGATCATTGTTGCAGTATTACTGACAATTGAGATATCCTACCAAGGTAGCCACACATCTGGTCAATACACCAAAGCCTGGGCACCCTCCTCTCATGCTGTGTCTAACATATGACATAATTACAAAGGGGCTAAGAGGTACACAGGAGACATGCAGATATGAAATACCTCAGGACTTTCTTGCCATAGACCAAGGATACCGAAACAGAAGTAGAGGCAACTATATACAATATGGACATGTCAAGAAAAGGGAAAACAGAAGATATAAAGTTTGGTAAAGGGCAAATAGAAGACCAAGTTGCTGTATCAAAAATAGATGTAGAATCCCATTCTTTGAAGAAAGCTCTGGAGGAAACAAAAGCTGTCATGGAATGTGCTTTAATTAGAACAGGGAGTTGTTTTCCATGAAAAGACTAACAGAAAGAAATTGCATGGATAATGCAATTATAAATTGTCTGCTTGGAGACTGGAAGATCTAACATTTTTTCTTGGAAAGAACAAAAAAGTTGATCAGATTTTCAAATGTCCAGATTTTCAATTTATCCAGGTAAAGTCTGAGTTTCCTGTAGATGTCCAAAGAGTAAAGGAGTCTCTCTCTCTCCTTTGTTATGAAGAAAATGGAAAAGGTTCTGTTTGACAGACTGATTCAAAGGGATTTTATTGACCAGCTTAGTCATAAGGGAAGGATTAGTCCTAAGGATTACTCTGCCCCTGAGGAAAATGAAAAGGGGTGCAGAGGCCATTAGTGCTTGCTGCTCCTACACCCTTCTTGTTGAAGTCATTGCCACAAGCAAAACAATCTTCTAAGTACAGAATTTAAGAGATGAAAAAGAAATTAATTTGAAGGGTAGAAGGGTGAGGTTTTCTAGGGCACAGTTTAGGTTCCAAGGATGAAAAACAGCTCTTCTTGCAGGTTAATGTGTAGGACACATTTTAAAAACTGAATGATTTCAAACATGTAGAAAGTGGTGGATCCCTGGGAAGACAGATGGAGATGGTTAACAAATGAGCTTTTATAGAAGTAAAGGACAGTCCTGAATTGAGCAGCTCACACAAGTAAGATAGACTAGGGATACCTAGTTTATAAGGGTCCTGTTTCCTCTTTTGGCACCAAATAGAAAATCTTTTGCAGGTGGAAATATAAGACATTGTAGTAGCAGATTCTCTTGCCTCCTGTAATAACTGCAGCACATCCTCTTAAAAAATTACATGAGTGGAGTCAAAATAATATCATCTAAATGGTTAAGCTTAGGGTCTGTAGATTTGGATGTATTATACAGCCCTTGTTTTGAGTGAGCAAGTCCATCTAGTGAGATCACTTGTGATGATTATCCTTGGGCAGGTGAGAGAGAAGGGGGAACCAATGCCTTCTGGGCCAAAAGGGAATCATCAACAAGATTTTGGGTTTGACCTTATTGATTTTGAGAAGGATTTTGGGAAACAGAAGAAGGGGGATGGTTGGAGGAAGAGGAAGAGGAGATAGTCATAGAAGTTGGTTTGTCCGGAAAGGAGGTTTTAATCCCTTAAATTCCTGCTGGGGCTAATCTTGAAATTTTCTTTTTAGCTGGTTGTTTTCTGCTTTGTGTAGGTTTTTGATCTTTTTGAAAAACAGCAACCTTGGGAAGGTAGTTCCTCTAAAAATTTGGAACAAGAAATAAATTTATTTAAAGTACTGCATTCCACCTTCGTGTGGCTTGCAACTGAAAAAAAATAGCTAAACCCCTTACTCATATCTTTTAACTCTCTCTCTCTCTCTCAACACAGGCACTGTCTCACCAGCATATAAGTGTACAGTCATAATCCCTCTACCTGAAGTCATTTATTCTGTTGGTCTAAAGGATTATAGACCTATTTCTACCCTTTACGCTATTACTAAAATATATGAAAAGCTTTTTACAAGCAGCTACTTAAGCACATTGACAGTTATGGTCTGCTATGTGATGCACAGCAAGGCTTTTACAATGCCTTCAGTACATTCATACAGGTAATGGTGACTGATAACATTTATTGCAACCTTAATGAGGGACATATTACTGCAGGTCTCTTTGTTGACATGACAAGGGCTTTTGAAATGGTCAACCATACCCCTCTTCTCAACAGACTCTAAAGACTCAGCTATGGAGATAACACTATTTGCTGGTGTCATGTCTAGCTAAAATTCAGGGCCTCCATTGCAGTGTTGCATCCTCTCTGCTGCTGTAAACTTAATACAGGTGTACAACAAGGGTCTGTGCTAGGTCCTCTTCTCTTCTCTTCTCTTTCTTTGTTAATGATTTTCCTGTGGAATTATTAAATCATCATTTAATAATATGTGCAGATGATAGCAAGCTGTTCCCACAAGCCAGTACTAGCCACTTTGACATGCAAACCAAGTTACGGGACAATTTCACTCAGTTATACACTTGCTCCACTACTAACAAACTAATGATTAACCCTAAGAAATCCAATGTTATAGTCTTTGCCTCAGACAAGAAATTACCCACTACTCCTCCTAGTCTCTTAACAGAGATTAATGAGAACATAATATCTAATGCCAACGAACAGAGATAGTCAGGTTTAATATTCAACCCTACCCTTTCCTTTACCACACATACAGATTTTGTAACAAAGGTCTAGCTCAGTTAAAACTATGTGACAAGATCAGTCACCTCCTTTAACCCACTGCTCACAGGGCCATTGCTAAAAATATTTTAATACCCAGATTTTATGAATGAACTACCACGGCAGGCTAGCCACCCAGAGAGGTAACCTTGGCTCGAGATGATTGTCACTGTTGAAGTGATACCCTGACCCCATGTTCAAAATGGGAAAATGGGTTGAGGATGAATGGATTTTAATACGGTCTTCCTTTTCTTGTTATGCATTCAGCCCACAATGCTGGAAGAGTAGCCTAATGGTTAAGGTCCCACAAAACCACAACAGAACGCAAAAAGCTCAATGATGCCCAATAAACTCTTCCAAGACTCTTTGATAAAGTAAAATCCCTTTTATTAGAAGACGAACAACACAATAAGGTGAACAAAAATCAATTCCTCAAGCGCTTTCGCCTGTGTAAATCCCAGGCTTTTTCAAGATACAACAGCAGGGTAGTGAACTCCCTTTAAATAGGGCAGTTCGTTACCAATTAGTGTGATTAATCAATTTAATTAAGATACCTTAATGGTAACTGATTGTAGAATTTTGTGCAAAAAATCTAACCATAGTTGTCAGCAATTCATTGAAAATTACATCCAGATAAAAACAAAATAGAAATACGTAAAATGCATGTGATGAATGCCAACACAATAACGTTTAAGCATCTACTAACTATAAAACATCATAACCTACGATAATTGTTTCCTGTCATTTCTTTGTAGGATCTTTGTAATAAATCTCCCATGTTTAAAAAACGCCATTTCTAAAATTGTTAAATGTCATGCAGATGTAGTGTCAGTGACGTGTACTAACTAAATATCTTTATTCTCAGAGTCCAGGCGCACCAGTAATAACCTGTACTACGTAAAATATCTATAAAATGTTAAAATATAGAATATTACTATATGCACTGTGTGTAAATAAATTGATATAAATATTTTAGAATGTAAATAAACTTAATAAATATAATAAATATAATAAATACACTACCATACCTATTTAAATATATACAAAACTATATTTGTAATAAAATGCATACTTGTGATGGAATGTGTACCAAGGATACATGTTATCTAAAACCTCCTATGCTAGTAATCCTAGTGTTTAGCTTGGTATGTCCATACTTTATTTTGAAAATATTTTTATGTGTATTAAAACCTTTTTTGTGTTAGAAATATTTGTGTACCTGTACCCTTTAAAATCAATGATAGTTTTCAAAGACTATACATCCACATCCACCTGTTGTAACCTTCTAACCAACATTAGCTGTATAGATTATTCCTATAATTTTGCTCGTCTCAATTTCAATAGACTACTGATACTTATAGCATCATTTAAACCAGGTGGTTTAGTTGCATTTAGTCTAAGTTGCCAAATTAATTCTTTGTACTCAACAGTGGCCTCCCAGTCACCACCTCGAGGATTTGAGGGAACTTGTTCTAAAACAAAAAATTTTGAAGGTCATCCCAGGGCATACTGTCTGATGCCTGTAAAAGGCATTGGACTCCTTCTTTTTCTGAATATCGTAGAGGTGCTCGTATATCCTCTTACGCAGCGTCCTCTCAGTTTTTCCAATATAAAAACTTTCACAAACCTGACACAGACCTATATAAACTATACCTTTGGATGCACAATTGTAATATAGATCCGGTTTGACCCTAAACTTCCTTGATTTAATGTATAAAGAGCTTGTATTCAGAATGTGTGCACATTGTTTACAAGCATTACATTTGAAGGTGCCCATTGTTGTACCTTTAGTTTGTTTTATTTGCTGCTTTTGTCTCTCAAACATATTTTTAAGATTCATATTTCTTGCATTAACAAATGTTGGTTGAATGGGTAGCCATTTGTTAGTGTCCTCATTTGACCTTAAAATAGGCCAATATTTTGTTATAGTGTTTCTTAAGTCAAAAGCATTGTTGTTGTATGTGTACACAAATGCAGATTTAGAGTCAAATTCTTTGCTTTGTATATGAGTACCATTGTTTTCAGGTACTGTGTCATCTTTTGTTAAACCTAATAAGGGAGAATATGTATTCCCTCTTTTACTCAATAGTTCCTGATGCATTTTATCAATTAAGGCATGGGGGTATCCTCTCTCTAGAAATAGGTTCTTTAATGTGTTCACTTCTTTACCAAATAATTAATCCGTACTACACATTCTAGAGGCTCTAATAAATTGGCCTTTCAAGATACCCTTCTTCTGATATTTATATCAATTTATTTACACACAGTGCATATAGTAATATTCTATATTTTAACATTTTATAGATATTTTACGTAGTACAGGTTATTACTGGTGCGCCTGGACTCTGAGAATAAAGATATTTAGTTAGTACACGTCACTGACACTACATCTGCATGACATTTAACAATTTTAGAAATGGCGTTTTTTAACCATGGGGGATTTATTACAAAGATCCTACAAAGAAATGACAGGAAACAATTATCGTAGGTTATGATGTTTTATAGTTAGTAGATGCTTAAACGTTATTGTGTTGGTATTCATCACATGCATTTTACGTATTTCTATTTTGTTTTTATCTGGATGTAATTTTCAATGAATTGTTGACAACTATGGTTAGATTTTTTGCACAAAATTCTACAATCAGTTACCATTAAGGTATCTTAATTAAATTGATTAATCACACTAATTGGTAACGAACTGCCCTATTTAAAGGGAGTTCACTACCCTGCTGTTGTATCTTGAAAAAGCCTGGGATTTACACAGGCGAAAGCGCTTGAGGAATTGATTTTTGTTCACCTTATTGTGTTGTTCGTCTTCTAATAAAAGGGATTTTACTTTATCGAAGAGTCTTGGAAGAGTTCATTGGGCATCGTTGAGCTTTTTGCGTTCTATTGTGGTCTAATGGTTAAGGTGTTTGCCTTACAAACACAAGGTACAGGGTTTGAGTCTCACAAGGGGTAATTGGCTAGGCTTAAAATGGCTTGCAAGGGCAGTTAGCCTAGTACTAATTTATGAACCTATCTATGAACCTATAATCACATAATACAGACCCCTGAGAATAAAATCTGCAGATTCATTCTATTAACAGACCCCCAGATTCACCATTGCAATTTGTTAAAAAAATCCAAATGGCTTTCTGTGCTTCCTAGGGCCACAGGTGCTAAAATACAGTCACTGACCCCTTTAAGAGTGAAACTACCTTTACAAGACAACTCACATAAACTCAGAAGTGCATATAACAAACATTTCTCTCTAGTACTCTCTCCATTTGAAACTACTGTAGGTGAGAGAGCCTTCTTTAGAATGGGACCAGCTACCTGGAACCACCTGTCTACAGACAACATCTGGAAACCATTAAACTTCATATATGCACTTAAATGAATCTCCTAACTGAATCTGCCTGCAGCTGCTACCATGACAATGGTTAGGCAATTTACAATCCCATATCATGAATACAGAGTACAATTAATAAACTTTTCTCACCTTCTTAATATGGCACCTTATATGCAAACATTTCACATGCATATAGGAGTGTACATATATGTATGCCTGCACTGTATTTTATGCATTTGTACATGTATGTTTTTTTCTCAATGCACTCTGGCTGAACCTTTTAATCTTGCCATATCTGTATTCAGTCTTACCATTATGTTTTGAATGTTGTTGTGTATTCATTTTGTTTATAATATTGTTGATTGAAATACCATGATGTATATTCTGCTCTTTGAGCTTGGGTCATGACTGAAAAGGGTATATAGTCCAGTCCACTTACTTGGTGAACAAATAGTAAATAAAATCTTGCCTCTTGTCTATAAACTTTTGAATAAATCTATAGCAATAGAGCCAAAAAGATGGTCTTTGTCCAGAGGAGAATCCAGAGACTGGTGCTTAGCCAAGATAATCTCCTAAACACAGAGCCAGTAGCAGCTGTTCAAGAAGAAGCATCAGCTGCCCTTGGTAGAGCACCTGCCATATGGGAGGCAGGATTCAGAAGGGATGGGACAGAAATGTTATTATTCGATCGATTCTGGCAAATCAGAGGGAACATTATTTAAATTCCCCCAGACAGACAAATGGTATCTGATCATATGAGTTTGATAGTTCGAGGCATGTAAGGATAAAAAAAAAAAAACAGATGTATAAACCTTTTGGTCATACCTATCAATATCTCTGCTGCCTTTATCATTAGGCAGAGCATTAGAAGAGGGATGACACTTAGGTATGTCAGGGGTTAGGGAAATTATAGCAGGGTCACATGAAGGATTTTTCTATAAAAACTTACTGGAATCTGGGACTTTGTAAAATATATAAGTTTTTTTAGAAGCAGGGGGCTGGAATTCTAGATTAAGAGAAGTAGTGGAAAAGGTATCCAATAATACCTTTAAAACAGGAGGAATAGCTGAAGGTTTAGCAATTCCCACATACAAAATCATAAGGTCTTGTTTACAAAAAAAAAAAAAATTTTTTTGCACTTTATCTGCCTTACTGTATTTGTGTTTCTTCCTACTTTATTACCTTATTTTGCTTTTGCCTCTTTTAAAAGTACTCATTTAAATGTATTTTGCTGCCTTTATTACTGTTTGTTAGTAGCCTAATTAAACTGTAACTAAATTTAAATTGGAACACTGAGAGAGAGCCTTACAAGACTATCTGCAAATATATAGAGCTGAGTATATTTTTCTGTATTATTCTGTATTATAGAGCTAAATTGTTGCTTAGATATCTGTTGTCTTACTGTTCTGCAAATATACAGAGATCAGTATATATTTTTCTGGTTTTATAATTTGCACTGTGATTCCTCTCATCTCTGTTGAAACTGTCTTCCCCACTCCCCCCCTCCCTGTTCTTGGTTGTAGTTTAAATTTGGTGGCTTTTGCAGTGCCCGCCCCACTGTAGATTTGATCTAGGACACTCCCCCAGTCCCATCACTTTACCACATTCTACCTAATAAACCCTTTTTGCACTTGCTTTTAGTCCTTTTTAATTTAATTACATTTTTTCAAACTGTGTGTGGACTGATATTGCTACATACTCAAGTGTGCCAGCTTGCACTGCATGTGAATTGTTTTTACTACTGTTTTTGCTACTTTTCTGAAAAAAAAAATTGTAAGCCTGTTTCCTACCTTTCCTGAAATTAGTGTTCCAGATACAGATTTGCTGTATCCAAGACTGTTTGTAAGCTTCTGAGCCCCCCAAGCCTTTCTGTGTTGGAGGGAAGCCTTCTAGCTTATCAGTGGGAGTGGTAAGCATTAGGTAACCTGTCTACCACATAAGGAGTGGTTCTGGCCCAGAATTTGTAGTTATTGGCCATTTGGGCGGTCTTCCATCTCTCTCAACTTTCTGATTTGAAGGCCTGCATTTGCACTTGTTTCTGTCCTGTAACTTCTGGGCCCATCTCATTTGCTCACTCACAAAAAAAAAAAAAAAAATGTATCTGCTTTTACTCTATTTGTGTTTCTTCCTACTTTATTTTGCTTTGCGTCATCTTAATAGTACTCAATTGTATTTATTACTGCTTGGTGTAACTCATTCTAAGCCTTTTAGTTTAAGCACTTGGGCTTCAAACCAGTTGTTTTACATTAAGAAGGTTTGTGGTCTGCCCTGTAGTGGCAGAACAGGTAGCTTACATCCTTCTAAGTTGGGAACTGCTGATTGAGGGCTCAGTGTCTGTTATTCTAAAAGTGTATTAATTCTGGTTTAAGCACTTGGGCTTCAGGCCAGTTATTTTACATTAAGAGGGTTCATGGTCTGCACTCTTGTGGCTGGAGAGGCTGGACTCTGCCCTTCTGAGCTGGGAATTTCTGGTTAAAGGCTTATAGTGCCTGCATATTTGAACTGCTTCTTACTGAAATTGGTACACCTTGTTTGCTGTAGCATAGACTAGATCCAGGCCTGCTGAATCTAGCTTTGTTTGTATAACTTGGGCACTAATTCAGGCATTCTTTAAAGTATTCAATTGTATTTATTACTGCTTGGTAGTAACTTGATTAAAGTGTAGCTACCCCCTCGAGCAACCCCTCGTTAGTCACGTCTGACCATAAGCTAATCACCCTTAACATCCACATCCCACCCCATCCCCCAGTAAGGAAACCTCCATAAAAAACTTCTCCAAAGCCAACTTCATGCTATTCAAGTCAGAAGTGACAAACTTCATGACACCCATGCAGACGGGAGCTGAAAGTTCAACTGCTGAATCCTACACTAAGGCACTGTACGAGCACATCCACTCATGCATAAATCATGCCATCCCAAATAGAACCAAGATGCTCTTATCCAAAAAAATGAAGCCAATCTGGTGGTCCCCTGCCATAAACAAACTTTACAACAAAAGGAAGAAATTGTTGCAGAAAAGAGGAAAATCCCAGGATGCAAAAAACTTCCATACCAGCCTCAGTAAGAAACTGAGATCCCTCATAAAATCCTCCAAAGTTAGTTATGAAAATAAAATTGCCAAAGATTCCAAAGATAACAACAAGGCATTCTATAACTATGTCAAGAATCTAAATGGCAATGCTCAGATCTGCTCTGAGCTAAAACAGAATAGCATTAAATATACTGATCCCAAGGATATTGCCAATATCCTGGCAGATCGATTCAGTGCCAATTTCACCCCCCTCTCACCCCCTAAATGGCCCATCTCAATACCGGAAGATTGCCAAATTCCGGTAATAACGGCCACACAAGTAAAAAACGCACTCTCCAAAGCTAAGAATACAGCATTCATGGGACCAGATGACATCCCAGGCTGTGTACTACATGAACTACAATATGAACTGGCACCTCACCTAAGTGTCATGTTTAATCATAGCCTCACCTCAGGTTTCATGCCCACTGAGTGGCGCACAGCTACAGTTATCCCACTCCACAAGGGGGGATCCACCTTGGATCCCGGAAACTACCGTCCCATCAGTCTGACAAGCCTTATCTGCAAGGCCATGGAGCGTATTATCATTGAACTTATAAACAAAGACATTGGCAACCTTCAAACACTGGATCCCACCCAGTTTGGGTTCGTGAAGGGCCGATCTTGTCTCCTGAACTTGATTGACTTCTTCGAATCAGTCTGCAGAGCCATAGACAAGGGTAAGGTGGTCCACACAGCCTATCCAGACATTGCCAAGGCCTTTGACACCATCCCCCACTCTGGAATCATAGATAAACTTACTAAGCTGGGCATTAATCCCTTCGTCACCCAATGGGTTGCTAACTGGCTTACTGATAGAACCCACACTGTAAAAGTAGCCAACTCCAAATCCAGCTCCAGACAAGTGACAAGTAGAGTACCTCAGGGTTCAGTCCTGGGACCGCTCTTGTTTGGCATCTACTTCTCTGAAGTACAGGCCAACACTAAGGGACTCTGGATAACAAAGTTTGCAGATGACTGCAAACTGGGAGCCATTATTGAATCCCCAAATGATGTGGATACTCTACAAAAGGGCCTTACAGAAACAGATGTTTGGTGCCAGAGCCATGGGCTCAAGCTCAATGCCAAGAAATGTATAGTTATCCCCTTTGGGAAAAAACATGTATCCGTGAATTACCATATAGGTGACAGTACACTAAACACCGAAAGTTTGATAAGAGACTTAGAGACACAGGTGGACAGTGGTCTCACCTTTGATAACCACATCGCCACAACAGTCAGAAAATCCTTCTATGTGGCTCACCTCATCACTAAGGGCTTTTCATCCAGAAAAAAGGAGGTCATTGTCCCACTGTACTCATCCCTCATTAGACCCATTATAGAATACAATGCCCCATTTGGTATGCACCTCTCAAGACATCTGCAACAACTGGAAAGGCCACAGAAATACCTCACTAAAAGAATCACAGGCCTAAAGCAGATGCCCTATGCTGACCGCCTTAAAAAACTCCAGCTATACTCTGTCGCATATTGTCTACTCAGAGGCAATCTTTGCTTAACATACAAGGCCATGTCAAACCCAGAGCTGTTGGACATGCTACACTTAAAGAAATCCCAATCCCTCAGAGCCACATGCTCCAGGGATCTAAACCTTGTCATCAAAATAAACAAAACATGCTGGAGGGATAGGTTCCTGACCCAGAGACTCCCCAGACTCTGGAATAGATTGCCCATACATGTCAAGCAGAGTGCCTCTTTAGTCCTCTTCAGAAGGAACCTTGACAATTGGATGGGAGAAAGGAAATTCACCCCGGGGAACACGTCAGTCACCCTGCTAGACAGGGGTCCAGGGAAGTAAATAGTGTGGGAAGAAATAGCCAGGGAATTGTTATGGCTAGGCTTGTATAGGCCCTAGGGCTGATAGCCTAGTACCAACCTATGAACCAACCTATGAACCTATTCTAAGTCTTTTGGATTAAGCACTTGGGCTTCAGACCAGTTGTTTTACATTAGGAAGGTTTGTGACCTGCACTGTGGTGGCAGGACAGGTAGCTTACATCCTTCTAAGTTGTGAACTGCTGATTGAGGGCTCAGTGTCTGTTATTCTAAAAGTGTATTAGTTCTGGTTTAAGCACTTGGGCTTCAGGCCAGTTATTTTATGTTAAGAAGGTTTGTGGTCTGCACTCTTGTGGGAGGAGAGGCTGGACTCTGCCCTTCTGAGCTGGGAATTTCTGGTTAAAGGTTTATAGTGCCTGCATATTTGAACTGTTTCTTACTGAAATTGGTACACCTTGTTTGCTGTAGCATAGACCAGATCCAGGCCTGCTGAATCTAGCTTTGTTTGTTGTTTGCTTGTTATTTCCCTGAAATGCTAATTCCACCTAAAACGCGGCTTTTCAGCGCTTCTGTGGATCCCTAGTGATATCTGCATTGCTTACTGTACTTATTTCCTTGTTTCACTTGAAAAAAAGTTACTGTTTGTCATTTTTGCATTTAAGTTACCTGTAACACATTGCATTTAAGTTACCTGGCACTTGCTCACTAAAGCAATTATATAAGTCAGCACTAAAAAATTAAAAGCACTACACCCTCACAAACTCCCATTGAGTACCTTGTTCCCCATTGGCCCTTTTTTCAATTATAAAGGAATTACCAATACTATTCTAGCATGTCCAAAGGTCAGTTGTCAATCTCCTCTCTGGTCCAGCTGGTGAATCTGGGAATCTTGAGGCAATGTTACAACTGCCTCATGTACACAGACAACCCTCTCCTCCTCCCAACAAATTCCAACACGTGAGAGATGCAGCCATATAGCCAAACTGGAGGCAAAGCTCTCTCAACTCAGTACTGGCGTAACCAGTCAGGAAGAGAAGGAAACCACACTCACTACAATTCCAGTCTCACATAGACCTACCACGACAACAAACCAAACACATAAACACACAAAAACATACTTGGAGGCTCTAAATAAAAATCTGCCTAAGCAGCAGAGACCTCCAAAGCAGACACCCAAGCAACCACTACCCCAAAACAAAACAGGTGCAACACATAGCTCACAAAGCCAGTGTGCTGAACAGTCACAGCCCTTAAGGCTAAACAACACACCTGATACACTTGTAATAGGAGACTCTATCGTCAGGGACACTGACGTCCCACTCACCAGGCTGAACAAGGAGAAGGTCTCGGTGAGCTGCCTGTCGGGCGCTAGGATCCGCCACATAACACAATCACTTAGGTCACTCCAAGGCAAGTACAAATATGACTCGGTCATTGTCCATGCTGGTGTGAATGACCTGAGACGTACTTCCCTGGACTACATGAAAAGAGACATAGAGGAGCTCTCTGAGCATGTAGCCCAGGCCGGCATGACCCTGACCTTGAGTAGCATCTTACCCTCACCAAGAATGATGCCACAATATGAAGACAAGATGATCAATTTCAACAATTGGTGTAAGTATTGGTGTCATTCAAAGGGGATCCAATGCCTGTCAGCCTGGGATGACATGCTCGACAAGCCACAGTGCTTCGCTAGGGACTGCTTGCACCTGTCACCCCTGGGCTTTCGGATACTGGCAAATGCTCTTGCTTCCCCCATAGTGCCTTTTTTAGGCAAGGCTCAAAAGACAAACCCACCTGCATAGGTATCACAAGGTATAAGAAACTAAGAGTAATGCTACTCAATGCCAGAAGTCTAAACCTCAAGATGCACGCACTCGAAACTCTCCTTAGCATGGAGAACATCAATATCTGTGCAGTAACAGAAACCTGGTTCAAGGCTCCCAAGAGCACCCCAGCACTACCAGGTTATACCTCATACCATGCTTTTCGGCCCCAAAACTTGGACCAAACCACAAAAGGAGGGGGAGTATCAATATTCGTCAAAGATACCCACACCTCCAGGTTGGTGGCACAGCACGATGCATCAGAGACTATCCATGTGCAACTAACAGTGGGTAAAACTGCCTTCCAGTTTATAGCCTGCTACAGACCACCCTCCCAAACCCAGGAACCCCACTCAGCCTTCCTGAGAACACTGGAAAATATGAAGGTCTCTCCAAACACCATTATATTTGGTGACTTCAACTACCCAAACATAGACTGAGAGCATTACTCTAGCTCCAACACCCTAGCCCAAAGGTTCCTAGAATTTATAAACTCAAATGCTATGGAACAACTTGTTACCACTCCCACAAGAGGGGAAAACATACTGGACCTGATCATCACCAACATGGGGACTCTATGCTCCAGACCAGAAGTGTATCCCTCATTGGTAAGATCAGACCATAAACTAATCTCACTGGATATTCACATCCCGACCCCACCCCCTGCCCAGAAAACCACAGTGAAAAACTTCTCTAAAGCAAATTTCACACTCCTCAAAACTGAGGTGGAATCCTTCAAAGCCCCCAGAGCCTGTGGAAAATATGGCCCAGACCGCAGAATCCTTTATAAACGCATTCTATGAACACCTTCAGGAATGCATGGATCATGCAATCCCAAATAAAACCAAGACCCAATCCTCCAAAGGCAGATGTCCTGTCTGGTGGACCCCAGCCATAAACAAACTATACAATAGAAGGAGGAAGCTACTACATGATGGAGCAAAATCCCAAAAAGGGGAAGGCATCTCTGATCAGTATTAGCAAAAAACTATGAGCACTCATAAAATTGTCTAAGGCCAGCTTCGAGAGAAAAATTGCACAGGACACTAAGGATAATCACAAGGCTTTCTTTAGTTAAGTTAGGAACCTGGGTGGGAATTCCCAGATATGCTCAAAATTTGTCCAAAATGACAAAAAATACATCGAACCCACAGACATTGCCAACATCCTAGCTGACAGGTTCAGTGCAAACTCACCCCCCCCACCAAAAGGGCAAATATCTATCCCAGCAGAGTGCTGCCCCCCTGAGATCTCAGATGCTCAGGTAAGAGCCGCCCTCTCCAAAGCAAAAAACACAGCATCAATGGGACCAGACGGTGTCCCGGGCTGCGTCCTACATGAACTCCAAGAAGAGCTAAACCCAAACATAAAACTACTGTTCAATCTCAGCCTTACTACAGGATATGTACCCAAAGAGTGGCGTACAGCAACAATGGTCCCTCTCCACAAAGGTGGTGCCTCAATGGATCCTGGAAACTATCGCCCCATAAGCCTGACTAGCCTGGTCTTCAAAGCTATGGAAAGGATCATCATGAACCTCATAAATAAAGATATCGGGGACCTACAGACACTGGATCCGACCCAGTTCGGCTTTGTTAAGGGCAGATCCTGCCTCTTAAACCTGGTCGATTTCTTTGAAAACAGTCACCAAGGCCATTGGCGAGGGGAAGGTGGTCCACACAGCCTACCTGGACCTTGCAAAAGCCTTCGATACAATACCCCACTCGGGCATTATAGATAAGCTCACCAGCTTAAATATAGACCCCTATGTCACTATATGGGTTGCAAACTGGCTCAAGGACAGAACCCACATGCTTAGAATTACTGGAGCCATGTCAGACTCCAAACCAGTTACAAGTGGCGTCCCACAAGGCTCAGTCCTGGGAACTCTTGTTCGGTATATATTTCTCGGAGGTACAGGCCAACACGGAAGGACTGTGGCTGACCAAGTTCACAGATGACTGCAAACTGGGCACCATAATCGACTCTCCAGCTGACACAAGCATCCTCCAAAAGGGCCTCATAGAAACAGACAACTGGTGCCAGAGCCATGGCCTCAAGCTAAAAGCCAAAAAGTGTATAGTCATCCCCTTTGGCAAAAACAAAGTGCCCACAAATTACTACATAGGTAGTAATCCATTAAGTACAGAAGAAGTAATTAGGGACCTGGGGACCCAAGTTGATAGCAATCTCTCATTTGACAACCACGTGGCCAAAGTGGTTAGAAAAACATTTTATATAGCCCACCTAATCATGAAGGAATTCACATTTAGATCAGGGGAGGTCATCGTGCCTCTTTACTCATCCCTCATCAGGCCCATAATTGAGTACAATGCCCCTTTTGGGATGTACTTACCAGACACCTGCAGCAACTAGAAAGACCCCAAAAGTACCTCACCAAGAGGATCAAAGGGCTCAAACAGATGCCATATGCTGCCTGGTTAAAGAAACTCTAGCTCTACTCAGTGGCATACCGCCTGCTCAGAGGCGATCTGTGCCTGACGTATAAAACCATGTCCAACCCGGAATTAATGGACATGCTACACCTCAGAAAATCCAAATCCCATCGAGCTATGCGCTCGAGAGATGTGAACCTCAGCACTGAAATAAATAGGACATGCTGGAGGGACAGTTCATAACCCAGAGACTCCCTTCACTCTGGAATAAAATCCCAGTCCAGGTTAGGCAGAGTCCCTCATTGACTCTCTTCAAGAGGAATCTTGATGAGTGGATGGGAGATTGTAGGTTTAACCCGGGTATCACTTCTGTGTCACTGTTAGACAGAGGCACAGTATACTAACCTCGAAAAAGGGCATAGCAAAATTAATTTAAAATGGGTGGCGAAAGCCAAACACACTCTGGCTAGGCTTATAAATGCCCTAGGGCAGATAGCCTAGTATGAACCTTTGAACCTATGAACATGTCTGGTACCTGTTTACCCTCCCACTGAAAATGCTACATCATCTTCAGAACTGTATCTCCAAAGGACAGCTCTTCCAAAGGAGAATCCAGGGACATTGTACCTTCCTCATCAGAAGCATAACCCACAGGAGAATGAATCTCTGAGGAATATGCCAAAAAGTCCACATTGGATTTAAAATCCTCTTCCTCCGAGGAATAATTTATTTGTCTCCTAAGAGGTAGTGATGTAGAAGAAAGAAAACAAATGAGGCTTGAGACATATAATTTATTTATTTATTTATTTATTTCAGTTTGATTACCGGGGAAGTCCACCGGGCCAGAATGTGTCCATTTTCAGTGGAGGCCTGGGGAGAAAAGCTCCGTAAGCAAATACAATACAATAAAGGTTACATAATGTTAAAAGTAGAATACATGTATAAAATTCATACAGTCAGAAAATGCAAAATGCATAAAATGTACATCATAAAAACTCAGTTAACAGATAATAAAGAACACAGTTTACAGGTATTTCCATTCAACGCACCATGATCAACTTTCAATTAAAAAGATCTGAGGTTTCTTGTGTTTTTACATTAGAAGGGAGGGCAGTTAGCATGCATATGTTTTAGTTAAATAAGGTAAAAAAACTTGCTGTGCAGACAATAGAAGTACTGTGATATTTACAATATTTACATACTTGGAGTCATGTGAAAGAAATTGCTTAATCCGTGACTGTCAGCTTAAGTCTGTTTAGGAGAATAGAAATAATAGTTCGAGGGTAGAGTAGAGCAAGAAGTATGGAGAGCTCAATAGGGGAAATTTGCTTGAAATTAGGTAGGGTTTAAGCAGGAACATTTCCATTTGGCTGACAGTTATGAGAAAAGTTGGGTCTTGAAAGTTTCTGAGTTTGGTATAGTCCTAAGTGAAGGAGGGAGAGAGTTCCATTTCTTACCTAGAGAGAAAAAGAGTAGAAGACGACCAGCAGGACGTTTGGGTTTGTGGATAGAGATTAAATTTTGGTGTTCAGATCTCAGAGATCTGTTTGGGATGTATGGGCGAAGGATGTTTGTTAAGGCTGGGCATTTATCTGGGTAAAATATTAATTTGTGAGTGGTAGTTAGTTGAAGATAGTCTAGATGGTTAGAGAGTTCTAGCCAGTTGAGTGATTGTAGGGTAAGGCAGTGGTGAGTACAGGTTTTGGATTTAGTTGCAAATTTAGAGATCTTATTATAGCAAGTTTTAGGTTTTGAGGTGTTGGAAGAAGACAGATTAGTTAGAAGAGGGGCTCCATATAGTAAGGAAGGTAGAAGGTAGGTAGTTGCCAAGGTATGCCTAGAGGAGTTGGAGAGAAAGAGGTTATTCCTGTAGAGCATACTTAACTTTTGGTGGGTTTTCTTTATGTTTTGATGGCTTTGAAAAGCCCCTGAGAGAAATCAGGCCACTCCTTTTGTGGGTCTTTAATAGAATGTTGAGAGGGATGTTTTGTTTTTTGCTTCTTTTCAGAAGAGACGCCTGCTCACACAAAACATGGAGATTCCTTGCCCTGATGTACCTGTATAAAGGATCCAAGTATTTCTTTCTTGACAAGAATCTGAGGACTACCCTCTGGTCCATCTGAGATTAATTTTTTAAACTTGCTGCTCAATCTATCTCCTATCCTATATCTATTCTTATTAATCACTCTATCTCCAAACAGTATCCCCCCCTGCTTTGGAAAATATCTCATGTCATAGCCCTTCACAAAGGAGGCCCCTCTACTGACCTTTCTAACTATAGTCCCATAGCCATACTCTCTCTACTTGCCAAAATCTTAGAAAAATGCCTACATAAACAGACTCTAGACCACCTTCTAACACATAACCTTCTATCTTCCACTCAGCATGGCTTCCGCCCCATAGTACTAACACTGCCCTATTAAGTTTCACCAATACTGTAAACCACCTCAGAAACAATAACCACATTTTCTCTGCCACCTTCCTTGATATGTCAAAAGCCTTTGACATTGTATCCCATCAAATACTCCTAAACAAACTTGCCTCTCTCAACTTGAGCTCCAATACACTCCAATGGTTCCACAGCTACCTCTCCAGCCATAAACAAGCCACCTTATGGGAACATAAACTATCACTCTTTTTGCCTATCACTGTCAGTGTCCCACAAGGCTCTTTCTTAGGGCCACTTCTCTTTATTATCTTTGCCAACGATCTCTGTACTGCAGCATCACCTCCCTCTATCATACAATATGCTGATGATGCTTCCCTTATTTGTTCTGCTCCCTCCATAAATGAACTCCAAGTAAAGTCTCAGATAGCCCTTAATAATATTGAAAAATACCTCTCAGACTACTAACTGATTCTAAACCCAAACAAGACCAAATTTATGATATTTTCCAATCCCTCCAATAAAAACCAACAAAAGCATCTCTCCATCTTTGCCTCTAATGGCACAAAGATTGAACTTGTAGAATATGCTAAACTCCTTGGTGTTACCCTAGACTGTAACCTAAAATCTGACAGACCTATCACTTTAACAATCAAAAAAGTCCACACAAAATTAGGTGTTCTCTACAGGGCTAAACCATATCTGTCTAACCATGCCAGAATTGCTACTGCCAGAACTCACCTACTTTCCACCCTTCTCTATTGTTCACAAATCTTCATAAACCTTCATAAATATGATCTGAATAGCCTAGAAGCATGCTATAATAAAATCACCAAATTTGCTACAAACCTTCCTCATAGAACACACCATTGTATAGCTCTGCAAAAACTAAACTGGATTGAACTCCCAAACTTACTACCCTAAACCAACTACTAGTATCACTTCGGTATTCATAACCCCAACTATTGCCCAGCCTTATCTAACCTCATACAACCCTATTTCAACCTTACCTCCCTCAGGTCTGCTGATAAAAACTTACTCAAAGTCATCAAATCCCACAATACCCATGGTGATTCTTTATACAGCTACTCCATAGCCAAAACTTGGAATTCCCTTCCCCAGCATTTGCTACTGTACCAAATACCCATAGCTTCAAACAGCTACTTACAAATTATTTCTCCAATCACTGGCTATGCTCCTGTACTACCCCTGGCTAAGCAAACGCATTTCCCACCTCCTGTGTTTTTCTATCGAATTAAATATTGTTTGATTTCTGTTGTTGTTGCTGACATCATACTTGATTTTCGGGTTTGATGTGAGACTTTTCATCTTGTATTAACTTATTTTAATGATGTATTTTATTATTATGTAAACTGTCATATTATTCTTTTTGATACTGTAACTTGCATATCTTAGTGTAAATATTGTAAACTTATTTTTTTGGGAGCTTTACTCCCTGGGTCTCTGCTGAAAATGACATTTTTTATAGCCCATTTGGATACTACCCAGTTACCAAGTGTAAATAAATAAATAAACCGAGGTTCCTCCTTCCCACCTAAAGCAGACATCTTGTCTGTCAGCATTGACAAATGAGAAGTTTGTACAATGTACAATGGATTCATAATACAGGGAGCATCCAAAGAACCTGTGCAGTCCAGGGACTCAACAAGAGGCAAAGTGGAGATGTCAGAGTCTGATTATGCAGCTGAAGCTTCAGGCTTAGGTTTTTTTAAACTTCCTTTTTGGCAACAGAGGGACATCCGAATGGGAAGAAACCATCTTACCTTGCATATGCTTATTAAGCCTTGTATTTTCCTAGTAAATTTTTAAGGAAGACAACTGGATTCTTTAAGGTCATAATGACAAAGGACTGACAGATGGAACTGTCTTTGTAATTATGACCAGTACCAAGACAAAAACAATGTTGAGTGATAGTCCCTGTAAGGTATTTGCTTCCCACAATCACATTAGATTATATGATACACATTATATTAGACATAAACGAGAAGAAAAAAGAAGACTTTCCAATTAGGATAGCTATTTTGCCCATAGCAATGGAAAATGACACCGATTGCGCCACAGACAGACCAAATTTGAATCAGGAGTTTGGTATTCGGGTTATTGCCAAGAAAGTTATCTGACACCCATGCATCTCTGGTGAACCAGTTAACCCCTTTCTTTTTTAGGCCATACAATGGGCATACAACACAGAATGAGGACACCAAAGTTTGGTCTACTGAGCAGACATACAGCTATGCTTGGCAGGATAGCTATCTGTTAGTAATACTGCAACAGTGATCCATGTATGGACATTGTCTATGTTCATTTGATTTTTGTTACCTATTTTGCATAACTGTGGAGCTTTTGTCCACCACTGAAAATGGACTTTCAGTTCAGTTGGATTATTGCCAGTCAACAAATAGAATTAAATAAATAAGTCTGGATATATCCATCCTTGACACAGTGCTCTGATGTGTCGGGATGCTGGGGAAGAGTAATGAAGCATGATATTGGGAGCTACAAAGAGAATCCAGTGTTCTTAGAGTATGACTACTGTTATCCATATGTCTATGGTGATGTTGGTCATAGCTGACAGATGGTGGAACAGGGGAACCTTAGCTCTCTCTAGAGTAGGAAAGTCTGTCAAGGTCATGGGTCTGTTGCTGTCTACCTGTAGATGAACCAAAGCCACAAAGAGAGCAGTAAGGCCTTTGGTGATGTTGCTAACTGACACTGGCTGAAAGGTTTCACCCCAGATGCTTTGGCTATGTGCCCATGGCTCCCATGCTTCTTTGAAAATGTATATTGCATAGGGTGGAATTTGACACCCAGAGCAGGAAAGGGTTTTACCCTATTTCATATTTTCTAAGAGTTCATCAACTTATTTCACAAAAAATATGGGGTCCAGAAAAGGGGAAATCTAAAATAAAATCACTTTGGTACCCAAAGTGAAATCTATCAGTTTGAGCACGAGATAATAGTGGATAGCAATACCAGATTCTGAAGCTCTGGCAACTCCCTCTGTGGCAATATAAAAGGCATTTACCAACAGCCTAATCATGTTTGAGATGGATATGGCCAGGGCTAAAATCTGTCCTTCAAAGGTTTGTCCATCAACTTCACAGAAGTGGGATGCATTATGTCACTGAGGTTTCTCTCAATATATACCATACATATTGCATATAGCAGTGTCTGAATGGATAACAATGTGAATGCATAAACATACCTTTTGAATTTGTCCATCACTTTTTATTTATCAGTCACATTAACAACAGGGCTGTGTGGATAAAGAGTCTTTTTCAGGGCTGTTTCCATAATCATGGTATCAAGGCTTTGGCTTTTCTGCCCAGGAAGTCAAATCCCCAAAGTAGCTGGAAGATGTGTTTTGTCTTCTTAAAAACTGGGACTGCTGTTGGAGAAGGCACTGTTTTCCCATGCCCATACTATTCAGGTAGCATAATTTAGGAGAGCCATGGCTAACTCAGTTGATGCCCTCGACAGTTCCTGACTCAAACTCTCCTCATCCCAAAGCTGAGGAACAAAAAAAAGTCCTCACACAATGGGGGAAAAAACTCCCTCCTTTCATGCAAATTGAGGACCAGAAATTATTAAAAAAATGGAAGTTTCTACTAACTCCTTGCTGCAGTTACTAACCTCTATGTATTCACTGACACACCACCTTTTTCAACCATGACTCACTATATGAATGTTAGTGCTGCACTCCCTCCTGATCAGCAACTCTTTTAAGCTGCTGATTGCACCCCCTGACCACTTGTAACAGGGGAAGCTGTCCCCTTCACCCTACCCTACTGAATTTGCTGTCTTCTAAGACAAACACTCAAGGGAGAAGCACCAAGGAAGTTTGTTGAGTAGATCTACTTGCTTTCTGCAACCTATGTTGTGTGGAAGGCATAGATTTAAAAGGCCATTTTCCATCCAAATGGTAGATCAACTCAAAGTTAAAGTAATCCTGAGGAAGACAGTGAGTTATTATCATCGTCCTCATCATTTAAATCCTCCACTGAGGGCTCAGTGGAAGAATATGTTTGGGATTCCTGAGAACTTTATAGGGCCTCTTCAGTGGAGGAAACTTAGACTATTGGACTCATTTTGGGAAGGACTTGAGAAAAGCATGGCTCTGCAAACCTGCAATCCCTCTACTATGGTATGACACAATGGAAGGCAGACCTCACAGGAGCAGGCATGTAGGTAACACCAGATGCCAACTGTGTAGGGGTGGATGCAATAGGCAGTGCCAGGGGATATCAAGAAACAATACTTAACAGGGCCGAATAAAAAGATCAGTGCTGCAAACTGAGGGAACTGATGCAAACATTGACAACAAAAAAGCACAAGTTTAAGTAATCTAGCATCAGTTCTGACACCAAAAAGAATGGCAACAAAATCAACCATAAGACCCCTGTCCCAGAATTGGTGCCAAGACCACTGGCAGAGCCAACATCAGTAGGACAGATGGTGAGGTCACAAGGGGCATCAACAAAATAATACCCTAAAACTTGTAGTATAGCATTCTAGTCACAATTTCAGATCAAGAATATAGGTTTAGCTATTATCAACAGAATGAGGTTTAATAGACATGCCTGATATTGACAATCTCAACACTAAAAATGAATGGCTTAGACACAAGGCCTGACATGAAGACCAGGATCAAAACTGGTGCCAGCAACCTGATGGCCAACACCAGCTAAAAGTATTGCCTCAACAGTAATGGCACCACTAGAGCAAGAGAAGTAAGGGAAAAAGATACAACTACCCCAAAGAGACCTTACACCTGGTGTCAGAGGAAGTTGGGGCACGGGACCAGATCACCTGCAATGAGCTCTGGCAATGGCCTCAGCCAAACCTATAATTATCTATAACAGAGACCGCTGGGAAGGGCATAAATCTGGATGTACCTGGCCTTGTTTCATTTGGCTGAGTAGGTGAAGTATCCTGAGCATGAAACACCACTACAACGACACATGTCAATTTTACTATTTCTAAAAGACACTCACTTGGTTTAACCTTAATTTTTGTAACAAGCCAAGACATGGCAGGAAAGCTGGGAGAGACCTGGCAAAAATGGAGTGACAGTGCATCCTGTTGAAATTTTGGACAATAGGATTAGGTTAAAGCTCCTAGATCAGGAAGTATTAGTCTTGGGAGATGCAGCAGAAGGGGAGTTGGAAGGTTTGCTGGATTCAGTCTGTGTAGTAAAAGTCTTCTGGATTAAGAGAATCCTGATGAGTTCCTCACACCTTTTAAGGGTTGACTGATTAAAGTCCCTACAAAGGCAGAATCTTCATGAATTCTTGCCTTCACCCAAATATAACTTTGTTGGTCAGTGTGTAGGATGTCCCTGCTGCAATCAAGCAAAATCAAAGGACCTTTCTGAAGTCTTGATAATGTGGAAAAAATGGTCTAGGCCCAAAGTGGGAGGAAAAAGGTACAAGACTGGACTGAAAGGTTACTTCAAACTTAGGAAAGAATGACTATAACAGTTAGAAAAAAAATAAAGTGTTTTACTAGTTTGTAGAACTTTTCCAGCGACTCAAATAAAACAGTCTGCCTCTGTTGATCTCCATCTTACCACCATATGATAACATCTGAAGAGTGTGATGTCTCTAAGCAACCTTAAAAAGTTTTATCTGCTGACCACTCCAACACCTGCGACATAAGGATTATGATGATGGCCCTCCTCTTACTAGCTCTGTAGGATGGTGTACCCTTCATTTCATGGCTCAGGCCAAAGAAATGTGCATCTGATATGGGAAACCTTTTTTTTTTTTCAAAAAACTTTTTATTGAATTTTGAACAATACAGAAATATAACAGCAACAGCAATAGTAGAATACATATTTAAAAATGAAACATTGGGAGATATTTATGATAACACAATTTAGTAAGATGAGTGTTTTGTCTCAATGCAGTTTGAGAATATACACTTAACTATCTACATCATATACAAAATGTTAACCAAAGAATATATCAAAATAAGTATTGAGCTAAGACAAAAAATAAGCATTAGGATATGAGTGAGACTGAGGTCTACAAATCTCATAAGGAGGGTGGCCATCTATACACTATTAATAATATGTAACACCTTTTCTAAAGCTTTATTAATATGTGTCAACTTCTTGGGACACTTCACTATCAATTTCTGCACTGATGTATGTGTGAGCTAGAATTTTAAAATTATTCCAATTCAGTTTAGTGCGATCTAACCAATTTTGTGTGATATATAATTTTATGAGTAAACATATGTATATTAGCACTTGCATGTCCAATTTAGAGAGGTAAATATTTGGTATGTGTAGTATTGCAGTCTCCCAAGATAAGGTGGATTTGTGATAACCCATTTTTGTAAACGGACTTTTAGGGAGGTCCAAAGTTTGTGTGAATGATGACAGGACCAAAAGATATGTAAAAGATCTGCATTAGGGTGTGAACAACAAGAACATGAGGGTGATTTATTTGCATCAAATTTGTTGAGCTTAGAAGGGTAAAGTATGCATTATTGTTTATCATTAGTTGGGTGTAAAAGAGTTTTTGAAGGGAGTATTCTATTGTATTTTTGATAGCTGAGAGTTTCTGATTTATAGATATATGGGAGTTGTGTTTATCCCAATAAGTAGAGAAGAGACACTCTTCACTATGAATTATTTGATTTATAAGATTATAAGATTTAGACAGCATTTTCTCTGGGAGTGTGAGGACTTTTAAAAACGCTTTATAGTTGATAATATCAGTGCTATCTATTTTGATTTGTAGGAATTTAGCATTAATTACATCTCTCAGTTGAAGATGACTAGATATTTAATGTTAACCTTGAGAATTTTATGCATTAGAGACTGTTTCATTCTTGTATTGCATTAGATCCCAAACTGTAAGATCTTTAATCAAGGGAAAATCTGAAAGATTAAAAGAAATATTGTCTAAAATGATATTAGGATTTAAGTGAAGAGGTTGCATTAATTGAAATATATTTTCTAGATTTACAAGTTTTACCAAGACTTGAAAAGCAGTAATTTTTTGTTTTAAAGAGTTAGGAATTTTAAATTTATTCGTTACTTCCAATGAGAGGAAAGGAAGAGCTAATGGATTAATGTTTTTAATTGCAGTATGTTGATACCATAATTCTGTCCAAATAGAATTTTGATTAAACTTAGTTTTATATTTAAAATGGATAATAATTTGTTTGCCGAGATAATCAAGTAGTATAGGTGAAAATTGGGAAGACCAAGACCACCCTATTTTTAGGTAAGATTAGCTTAATATAAGAAATTCTTACTGATTTAGGAAACCACAAGAAATTAGCCAAAGTTTTATTGATTTTTGAGAAAAAGATTTTGGAATCATCTGATCCACCGCATTGAATTGAAATAACAATCTGGGAAGAATATTCATTTTATTATAGCTGCTTTTGATAAAAGTGATAGATTTAGTAATTTCCATCTGTTCAAGTCAAGTATAATCAATGACCATATTTTAGCCAAATTATTTTGAAATGTGGAGAGACCATTGTGATTTATATGAATCCCTAAATATTTGAAATTCTGAACTATCCGAAAAGTGAAATCGAAACTTATATGACTTACGAGCAAGTGGATTTATGGGAAGAATATATGTTTTTTGAATGTTAATCTGATAACCAGAAACCTCTGAGAATTTTTCAATGGAACAAATTAGTTTGGGAAGATCTGAACAGGGTGTTTGAAAATATAATATAAGATCGTCTGCAAAGCGGACAAACATATTTTAGTGTTGAGGATTTTAGGGATATTATGATATGTATTTTGCTTAATGTATAATAATAGAGGTTCTATATATAGATTAAATAAAAAGGCGATAATGGGCATCCCTGCTTTGTGCCATTATAGATCTTTATATTTTTGGATATTTTCCTGTTAATATAAAGAAAAGTATAAGAATTCTTATATAACATTCTAATAGAGTCTATGAAGGTAGATGGTATATTGAAACAAAGCATGATATGAAACAAGAAGTCCCAATTAACCCTATCAAAAGCCTTAGCAGCATCAAGAATTAATGCATACATAGGGTTTGAGTCATTTTTGGCAAAGTGAATAAGAGCATCAATTGTCAAGGTATTGTCCCATGTCTATGTGACATAAAACCCGCTTGTTCGGAGAAATTAAAGATGGTAAAACATTTTTAAGTCTAGAAGCAAGTATTGAAGCTAAGATTTTGATATCAATATTAATCAGGGAGATAGGTCTATAATTATTAGGATCATTTTTTTCTTTGTCTCTTTTCAAGATTAATATGGTTTTTGAGGTATTCCAATACAGATCAGATATACCATAAATCATTATGTGGTTAAAAATTACTAAGAGAAGAGGTGAAATTTCTGATGAGAAAGTTTTAAAATTGATTTACTAGTTTTAAGTCTACTAATGGCTTCCGATATTTCTCTGATAGTCAGTGGGGCAGAAAGTGTGTTCTTTTGTAATTCATTTAAACTAGGAAATTTAATAGAAATTCACTATGTGTTGTTTACTTCTAAGATTATTGTCTTTTGAATATATCTCTGAGAACAATGATGTAAAACCTGCAAAATTTCCTGATCTGTACTGTATTTCTTGTTATTATAATTTAATGTCGAAATTCTAGGAAGGGAATGATTACCTTTTATTATTCTGGCTAACACTTTAGAAGGAACCTGTGCCCATTCAGAGTATGTAGCTAATAACCTTTGCTCTGAAATGGTAAGGTTATGTTGATGCAGAAGCAATAATTCTTTTTGGGAATTCAACAATAATTCATATGTTGAAGGATCGGAACTTATTTTGTACAGATTTTCCAA
Organism: Protopterus annectens; assembly: GCF_019279795.1. Taxonomy (NCBI): domain Eukaryota; kingdom Metazoa; phylum Chordata; order Ceratodontiformes; family Protopteridae; genus Protopterus; species Protopterus annectens. Next base: position 1,553,767,561 of record NC_056743.1, read on the forward strand.
ATTTTGAATTTTTGATTTTAATTGTAATTCTTTATTTCTATATTGTTTTTTGAAATATGATGCTTTGTTGATTAATATGCCCCTAAGAGTTGCCTTGCATGCAGCCCATTGTATGTCTAAAGGGATATCTGATGCGTGTAAATTAAGATGTGTTTCTTTTATTGTTTCAATTATTGATTTATGTATATTTTCCTTTGAAAGCAAATTATTATTCAATGTCCAGCTATTATATGAGCATAATTTTGGTGGATGACCAAACTTATACTAAGAGATATTCTAGAGTGGTCAGAAAAATCTAGGTTCAATAGAGTAATTTAACTTCCTATGGGTAAAATCATTTGAAATAAGGAAAATCCAGTCTTGACCAAGATTTATAACATTTTGAATAATATGTGAAAAAATCTTTTATCATTCTGTGTTATAAGAGAAATAGGATCTATAAGGTTTAAATCTATTATAATTTCTTCCAAGGCAATGGATGCTTGAAAATTGTATGAGGAAGATCTACTCAGTGTCAGGATTACAGTCCCTCCCAGTACTAAATAATAATCTTTGAATGAGGATAAAATATTATATATTTGAATAAAAAGATATGTTGTTGTTATAGATTAAAGAATATGACTGGCTTATCAATGTTGAGATAATGTAACACCATCTTCATCATATTTCATCTCTGAAATAGTTTTTAATCCATTTCTTCTTTTTATCTTTATCAAAGTCATCTTTAATCAAGTGAGTCTCTTGTATAAAGCAAATATTAGCCTTTGATTTAAAAAGTAAATGGAATAATAGAGATCTTTTGTTCTTATTTTGTAATCCTCTCACATTCCATGAGTCAATATTTATTGTCATATTATTAAGTAAGAATATATATATAACATATGTCTAAGATTTGACAAAATGAAATATTTGCTATAGACCTCAATATCCCATAACTGTCATACTGATTCATATTGTCTACCTAAAAAGGTTGTTATAAGAATTGGAAAAATTTCTTCCCTAGTACCCCAGTGCCTAGCCACCTAACCCCTACTAGAGAAACAAAATAAAAATGAATTATATAAGTGAATTTGGTTAACATTTTCAATGTCAATTGCAATGTATCAACATAGTAAACTTTGCATAATTGTTTAACTAAACAAAACACGATAATACACTATCAAACATATTTACATATCTAACTAAAATCAAGATGTCCCCTACTCTCTTATTCATTGTATAAGCTCCATTATTGAATAGAAAATATTATTTGTTATAGATATTCCTCAATTTTGTATTTCAGATGTTAGAGAATCAAATTTATGTAAATGTTTCCATGTACAAAAAAAATGAAATATATGAAAATAAGTTTGGTGTTATCCCATATAAACAATAGTTGCTATAGAAACTAATATTGATTATATCAGAGATAAATAGCAGTTTTAACCAAGCTTAGTATAGACATATATGTGTCATAAACATACTGCATTAACATCAGACAAATAATTTGACAATATAAACTTTATATTTTGTTCTGATAATATTTCACATCAATATTAACTAACTCAGAATGTAAGCAAATGAATCATATTTCTAAAGAACATTTATAGCTATGCTGTGATTAAAACATTTTGTACAGAGCAGTAGCCTTTTAACATGCACATATTTTTATTTGCTTTTCCTTTCTTCCCTGCTTCCCTCCTTTAAGCTATATGTTTTTCCTTTTTTTCCTTTTAAAAGACCTACCTTTCTATGAGTATATTTCACTTATTGCACCATGTATTTTGTATAATGTTCTTAAATATATTATAAATGATATCTATACATGAAGCCTTTCACCCATTACCACCTTCAGAGATGTGGTCCATATCAAGCATCTTTCCTGCTTAAAAAATGTCAAAATAAGTGAAAAAATGTGTGTTTGAGTACTGTTTATGGTACTCTGAATTGATCTAACAAGCATAAACACGCTAATACTTTTCAAGCATCCGAGTTTGCATGTCCGATCAAATCACACCCCTGGATCCCTCTTAAAGATCCCCACATGACTTGTTGAACCTCAATTAGAAGATAGTATTACACCTGTCTATGTTGACAGGGGTATTCAAGTATATTGCAAATAGTAATTGAGACTTCGATAACATCGTGCAACTCCAAATAGAACTACTGCATATACCAACTGTGTCCCATAAAAGAGCTCTATACATGCTGCAGTAAACTATAGAAACCGCAACTACCCCAAAAACGCCTCCATCACGCCTAAAACAAGCCATCACACAGCATCCTACCATGACATAGTGTATATTTCTAAATTATCAAATTAACCCAATTTCGTGAGTGAGTGGTTCCTGAATATGGTCTAGCAATGACGCCACCTCGATGCCTTGAAAATCCAAATAAAACAAACATATAGATTGATATGTAACAAAACTGTTGATAATTTGCTAGCACTTCACCCATTCAACGCGCCAAATAGCACCAAAGCCACCATACCATCCTAGCGTCAGTGGTCCACCGACACTGCATAAGAAAAGGAAAGAAGAAACATACACTTCACTCTATTAGCCCTACACATCAGTACAGCGTCACCACCAAATCAGAGCACAAACTGCGGTGTAACAAAGCTGCCCAACCAGCTTTGAAAACGGAAGATCACCTAGCCTAGGAAACCAACACCTCACTCCATCCAATCCATATAAGTCAACCAAGACGCCAAGAGCACACATAATCATATGTTAAACAGAAACTCCAAAGCACGAACCCACAAGAACAAGATCAAGCCAACACCATAAGCCACAGACACTAATCACCGTGATGCTCTCCACAACAGCACACGCCAACCAAAGATCCTCCCATCAAGATGCAGACCTCAATAGAAAAAAGAAGAAGAGAGAGAAGACGCATGAACTAAAAACAATAATAGTAGAAAACGTACCTGTCTTTCAACCCCCTTTCCTAAGAATGCATCCATCCAACCATAAGCGTGATATTCCTCGCCGCTCCATTCCCCTTCACTAAACATGACAATATTCTTTCTCATACTGTCGCCAGCTAGAGCATCACAAATAGACATTCAACGAACAAGACTCCTTGCCTCGATCTCGTTCCCCATTCCTAACTGACAATAAAGGAGACCAACATTTTAATTAACAATCAAACAGAATATGTCACAAGCGTGAAGCTGACAGGCATCCAAACATTATAGCTTCGTTGAACATACCCAAGCGCTCCCCACTCCCTCCAGCAGTGTCATCGCAACTATGTCTCAAAGATCTACGGAGACCGAACACGCTTATCCAACATATAATCTTAATGAAAATACACTCTATAACTGTACAAAAGCTTCTCAAGTCATCAGGGCTTACCATTAGAGTGATGAGCATAGTGATACGTGCCATAATGATAACATCTGTTGATGTATTAGATAAAAGATTTTCTCTCGAGCAGTCTCGAGAGTCTGTGTATTTCCTCCAAAAATTACTAGCTAAACCAAAGCATTTTGTTTGCCTAAATAGAAAAAGTGCTTGAACGCTATTTAAATAAATATAAACAGAAAGTAACTTGGAGTGCTGAATCTATTTTAAACACCAGCACCTTGTTTGTGAGATAAGACATGCAGGCACATAACAACATTACTTCAAGTAAAAATGAAGAAGAAGAGAGAAAAAAAAAAAAAAAAAACACATTTATGTTTATATATACATGCACAGTACATACTTTTGACGGAGGCAGTCTGTGAAGGATTTATGCCTCATATTCTGTATTATTGTAGTCTTTTCAAGATAAACATTGTAATAACACTTGGCAAGTTCTTATTTGAACTATGCATAAATATTAAATCTCACTAAGTAAGGGGACCACAAGATTTATTAAGAGGGTGAAATCTATGTTAATATTTGTGATTTCACCGCAAAGTAAGCTAAGACACATCATGTTTTCTGATGAAAAGGAGGAATGTGTTAACACATTTGTGTATTTATACACCTTTTGTTTACCTTGACATTAATATATTTCACAATTTATTAAACTCATTAACTATATGTAAATAACCTATATAAAAAGAAATATATATATATACTTTCAACATTTTTGTATCCAGACAAATATGTACCTTGTTAGGAAATTGAATCCGAAGCTTTTGAATGCTTTGAAAAAACATCTTTTGCTCCCTTAGAATCAGAACAAGTAAATTTTTTCATTAAATGTGAATGACAAAGTATTTGGATAAGACATGTAAATCTTATCCCTCTTTTGATTCATTCTGCACAATAGGGAGAGAGCTTTTGTCTATTTAGTTTTATTTGAGGTGGAAAATCCTGTGAGAATGATAACTTATGCGATTTCCATACAAAGTGTTTCTTACTTTTGGCTGCTTGCAGTATTTGAAAAGCATCTTGAAAATTTAGCAGTTTTGTATATATAATCCTTGGTGAGGAAGCATCTTGACTGGCACGTAGAGCTCTGTGTGCTCTCTCAACAGTTATGTTTTTGAAGATGCTTCACAGTTTAGTAATGACTCAAATATACTTTTGGACACAGTTAGCAAATCATTCTTATCAAAGATTCTGGTAAACCCCGAATGATAATGTTGTTCCTGGCTTCCAAGTCTATCAATTTAGATTGTATTTCAGAAATAGTTTTATCTTTAGACTTTAAATCATTTTCCAATGTCTCAATTTTTATTTCCATAGCTGAGTTATTGTTTTCAATAATACTCATTCTGTCATTTATTTTTTAATGTATCACCAAAGTCAGTAAATTTTTCTGTAAAGTTCTGAATGGCACTTTGTATAGGCTTTAATGCTAGCTTTAACTCTTCTAAATAAAAGTTTGAGTCATTTAATTCTTTGCTACTTACTTTGGCAGGTTCAGAAGAGTTTTTGGAAGTTCTCAGTCTTTTAGAAGTGTTATCTTTTTCTGGTGAGTGAACTGATGAGAATTTGGCCTTCGTGGTCTGTGAATCCATAGACTCCGATTTAGTAGCCATGCCCAGTGAATAGATGCTGTTACCAGGGTGACAAGTTCCAGGAAAAGTCTGATGCAGCAGGTGCCCAAGTCAGATAACTCCACAATTTGTTCTGAGGTAAAATGTGACCCAAAATAAAAATTCCAAAGCCAAAAATATTCCAGCTATATGTAAAAAGCTTAGTATAATCCTTTTATGAAAAAAACTGAGGAAAAATATTTGTCTCAGGTTGTAAAAATTAAAGATGATACTGGTCTGTGAGGAGCTCTGAGGATAGGGACTAGTCTAGTCGGCAGCCATCTTGGAATCCCCCTGATATGGGAAACCTTGTTGTGGAGACTTGCAGGTGACCACATTTATGATGATGAAAGAATAATTATAAGAAACAGGTAAATGAGTAACTGGCTCTTAATGCTGTTATGGCAGTGAGCCTAGGCACCCTCCACCCCTCCAAGATGGGCAATCCAGTGTTGGCCACTCATTCTCATCTTCTTCTGTCTTGTCCCACCAGCCCCTGTCTTCTAGTCCAACATGGGTCGTCAGGGACCAAGTTGCAACTTTATCCCTATGCACCACAGGGACAGTCTTGACTGATTTCGAGTTTGACTAATGAGCAAGTACCACAGTGTTTGTCTTTACTACTTACTGTTGTGAGTATGAAAACATGTAATGTTTTGTTTATTTTTACATTTGGTGTGCATTTGAAAATTAGTCTTGATATTTTGCTCCTGCATGATATTTTGTAATTCTGGATTTTTGTGCATGTAAATATTGCTTTCTTCAGATATACTGCTTTTCATTGCAGTCATAAGAAATTATGTCATGCAACTTAACCTGGAAAATTAATAGCATTAATTTCTTGGTCAGCTATGATGTCTACTGAAATTGACTTATTGCTTTTTTCTTCAAAACACTCCACATGGTATGATAAGTGCTTTCTCGGGACTCTGACATAGGGCATATTTTATTACCCCCCCTCCTTTTTATACATTTAATCAGAAAATAATCACTAATCCTAAGGTAACAGTAGTCATAAACAAAGATAATTTGAGTAGACATTTTGGACTCTCACATCACCTGATACTGCATTCAATATTATTCACAATTAATACAAAAGAATTTTTTTCTTCAACCCCCATCAATAAAATAATACCCTAAAACTTGTAATATAGCACTCTGTTCACAATTTTAGATCAAGAATATAGATTTAGCAGTTATCAACAGAATGAGGTTTAATAGTATCTGTCTATCAAAAATAAATTGTGAATAATAATTATATTGCTTAATATTATACAAACTTTGGCTCTGTAGCCAATTTTTTTCTCTATATGTCTTTTGCCCCTGCACCTGTTATCCATCAGGCCTCCCCTTTCACTTTTGAGCTCCTTAATTCCATAATGGAAGGAATCTTCTGAGATCCATTAGGGTGAGCTTCATCGGGGGCATCATTTAAGCAGCCATGAGGGTTGTTTGTATCTTTGCTGGCTTACCACTCCCCTTGGGAAGAGGGGAAGTGCAACTGATATTTCAGCATATGCTATATTGCCTTTCATAATGCAACTACATGCTCTCATACATTTGTTCAATAAAGTCTACTACCCATCAGTAACTTGGTGAACCACATGCATGCACGTAGGTCACAGGTCTGCTTTCTTTGAAGGGCATCCCATAACCTGCTCCACCCCATTCCTCAATCGAGCTCCCCAGCAACTAACCGAACTTTGATCACTTTTGCCACAGACAAGGTTTTGTTACTCTGTTTCAGCAGTATTGCTTAATATTGCAAATTTTATAGGATCATGGGTTCAATTTTCAAATAACTTTGCTTACAAATTACTGAGGAATACAGTCACTTTTTTTTTCAGCATAGCTTTATCAGAGCCTATGAAAGTACAGTTGTGCATTAGTATACATTTTTTTTCTTTCAGCCACCTCCCTAACCATCTGATCATTTTCCCTGGCCACCTAATTGGCCCATCTGTTCCCCCTTTGGCCAAAAAGGGTGAGGGTCAGGTTGACCAGAGAAAGACAGAGAGCATCCTCCTGTAGCCTTACAGATATTTGTGCCTCAACTCCCTCTATGCCAATTTCAGACTCAACTTAGACATAGCAAGAAAGGCAAATGTTCTTACCTGTTTAATAACGTCTATCTGAAGCCCCACCCTTGAGGTGGGTGCAATGTGGCACTATGAGTTCATACTCCACCTCAGTTGTAGCACATCAGTCCTTCAGCAGCTCCTCCCGCGCTAGCCTGGTGCTCACTCCAATGTCATCTCTGGTATCATAGGCAATGCAGAAGCTATACCGCTCCTTGGTATTCAGTCTCCACCCCTTCTCCCCAGAGAGACAGAGAAAGAGACAACTGAGCAGGTACAGCCCCTTTATTCCTCTCCCACACCTTGTTGACTCCTCCATTTCAGGGCCTAGTCACCCCTGTCATAGGCAGGTTCTTTCCTTCTACACCATGGAGCTGACCTTTGTGTTAGTATTCTTACCATAACAGCAGATGTTCAAGGAGACATTACATTTGCCACCTTACTTGTGCAAAGTAGCAGACTGAAATTGCAAAAGCAGTGGCATCTTCCCTGTCAGGAGCCAATGTGAGTCCTTTGCTAGTTAGCATCTAACGTAAGTTGGAATAATGCTCTTGCATATCCCATGTTATTCCATCTTCTGTTTGGTTCATCAGACTAATACTCTTCATAGGCAAGAGTGGTTGTACACACTAAACAGTGGTGCCTAGGTATGGCCACATTTCCCTTGAACCATTCTCCACATCATTTGTTTGGTTCTTAAAAAAATATCTTTAAGTTCAATCTTCTAGTAAATAACTTAAGTTCTATTATAATATCCACCACAACCCACTCTAAATGATGGTACAAACATAAAGCCTTTTTACAAGCGAGAAAAGTAGGTTTTGTTAACTATTAAATCCATATACTTAAAGATTTTAAAATTTTTGTAGCTAACCACAATACCCTCATTTGTTGTTTCTAAATCTTCCTCCATATAAATAATGTCATTGTTACGTTGACTTAGTTATTGTCAACCCCCTCTCCCTGTCTATCCTCCTCTTGGAGTACGGGGCTGATTTAACACACTGGGTTTATTTTCTTGTATTATATACCTCTATAATATGTTTTTGTCTTGTATATCTATTTCAATTTGTATTATGTAAAAACTTTCTTGACTTTCAAAGTTAAGCTGATGTTATGTAAAAATTTCTGTGATTATATGGAGATTTTCTCCCTGGGCCTCCACTGAAAATGGGTCGTTTGGGCCCAGTGAACTTTCGTGGTCAATAAATAAATAATTCTTTTGTCTATTTCTGCAGTTTTTTTTGTTGTAATCACTGTCATCCCTCGCCATCTTCCTTTTCCTCTCTAAATTCACTTTTGCATAATTTTCAACTTTCTTAAAAATGTTGTCATACTTTAAAACATTAGTCTTGTACAGTAAATCATTAAGAATTTCATTGTTCAAAGTCACAAGCTCATCCAAAAACCTGTTAATATTTGATTTATTCAATATGATAATAAATGACATGAGTTCGCAACCAAAATGGTCAAACATATTTAACAATTCCTCCAATTCACCCCCCCCCCCCAGCTTTTAAACCATTTGAAAATTTAAATAGTCTCAGACCTTTGGGAACTCATTTGTTTTTAATGCTTTCGCTCAAATACAGGTTGTCACATTGCAAACCCCGTACTTTATACAGTTTGTTTTCAAGTTCATTCAACATCTTTTGAAATGTTCTGGGTGCTTGTCTGTTCACATTGTTTAAACCACTGGCTGAAAAGCAGATGTCTGATTTAATTCAATCCTGAAAATTAAAGTTTTCTCTTCTTGTAACGTCTGAGTCACAACAAGGCTGATTAATTCCATTATTAACTCCATTCACTCCCATTCATTCCGGACCTCTGTCAGAGAAATCCCCTTGATTGGCTAGCCTCTCAATGGCACTCCTATCTTCACGTCTTATCTCATCACTGGTGCCTCTTAGGAATTGTAGTCTTTCCAGTTTAGACTGTATTTCACCAGCTTGATGGGATAACACAGCTATCAAATCTGTTAATTCACTGATGCTGGTATGATTGGACTGATTGTATATATCCTGTGAATTTAGGGAGGTTGAAGCAATACTACACCCCATGTGTAGTATGCACGTGTCTTTAGAGCTCTCCATAGGATTCAATTAACCATGTATTGCCTCCGAAACTGCAGTGATCCCTGGTCAAAGCTGGAAATCACACTAATAAAGCAATAAACCAGCAAAAGTAAGTGGCTCAAAGACCAAATAACCAGAAGTACCACTCAATCGACCTCCATGTCACAAAAATCCACAAGGCAGCCACTGGAAACCAAATTAATAAATAATCCAAAAGAGCTTTATTCAATGTCCAAAAACAATTTAAAATCATCAAGTGCTTTCATTCCCTACACACTCAAAATGGGACTTCTTCAGAACAATCAGTTCATTAGAACTCATCCTTTTTATACTAAATCATTCAATTATCTAAAGTCCACCTCCTTGTAAAACATGTAAGGGCTGCCCCCCTTTTTTTATACAAACTGTTAAAAAACATGAAATATATATCTATATGCATATATGAACAAATTGTTTAAAATATTATATCAAGATGTATAAACGCTCCCAACCGGGTAAATACCTCTTGGCTTGCAAATAGTAAAATGTAAAAAAATTGAAATAAAATAGCTGAGGCAACCATGACACGACTGCAAATCCAGTATGAACAGCTGTAAGCTGAGTACAATATACTCCATTTGAAAAGAATACTCTGTTTGTAAAAAATAAATTCTAATTTAATACTCCGTTTGAAAAAAATAAATTCTAATACTCAGTTTGTAAAAAATAAATTCTAATACTCCGTTTGTAAAAAATAAATTCTGCATATTTCTTAGTCACAATAGCAATAGTAAAACATAGCCCCCCTGTAGATTCCAATGTTACCACATATCTTTTATGTTGTGGTTTTTGGAATTTGAATTTGGCTACAGAAACAGTTCTGCATCTCATATATGGGCTTAAAGCATGTTACATGGATCTTGTGGTGTAGGATTTTATAATCAGTTCAAGTGTTGCCACGCAAGTAATGTCTTTGCTCCGTTATTAGATTTGGCTATTGAAACATTTTCTTATGTGGTCATTTAGATAGGCTGCACCTTTTTTATGTTTTTAAAGTATATTAGATGGCATCCTTAATTATTTGTATGATTTTGTGGTACGGGAATGTACATTTAGTTTAATGCTGTTGTACAAGTTAGTGCTCTTGCACTGCTTTCATATTTGGATTGTACTATGGATTAGATAGAGATGCACGCTTATATATATATATATATATATATATATATATATATATATATATATTTTTTTTTTTTTTCATTACCGTATTGTTAGTAGGTTGCCATACTATCTCTCGTACATCTTTTATATTTTTTATCTGCATATACTTGTTATATGGAGTTTGGGAATTTAGACGCCCTTCATACGTATCAGTCAGACCCCTTAGATGGGGACCTTACACAGAATAGTGAAGAATGGTTAATGTGCATACTGAATGCATTAACAGTTCGATTATCATTGCACCCCTGTCTGATTTATACTAGTCTCTTTTTTTGAGGATGCTACCAAGGTTGGATAGGAATGAGCACACTTGTATATAATGTATGTATTTTCTAATCTTGGTTTGAAGGCGCGCACCGCTGCGCAGTTATATTCTGACTTCATTGTTTCAGAATGTAGTTTATATTTAGACCCTATTGGGTTTATATAGTATTTTAATTGGGTTGTTATTTAGGATGATGCCCAAATGAGCAACCAGTAAGCTATATGTATAATATACGATGTATGTATACTAACTTGTAACTGTCCTCAGTGCACAGTATAATGTGCAGACATGTTTGGAGTCAACTACTTTATAGATTTTTGCCGTGATCGACCAGGCAAGGATTTAAGTATTGCGACAGCTATTGGTGTCACAGCAAAGGTATTAACAGTGGGAGCAGTTTACATTCCTTTAGAACGCTTAATTTTAAGTGAAAGAAGGGACTCTTAGCAACAATTTTAGCAACATTGTTAGTATGAGGATGCATCTTTAAATGTTTAATTGAAAAATGCTTAATTGACTAACATGTGACTGTTATATATAAAAGGATATGTTTGAAAGAATTTTTGAATTTTAACGGTCTGATGAAGCTTATGTGAAAGCGCTTACTTGTTGCATGCCAAATCAAAATTTATTTTTTTACAAACGGAGTATTCTTTTCAAACGGAATATATTGTACTCAGCTTATAGCTGTTCATACTGGATTTGCAGTCGTGTCATGGTTGCCTCTTAGCTATTTTATTTCAATTGTTTAAAATATTAGTTTACACATCTTTAATTACACATTTTTTAACCTCTCCTAATAAGATGACAATGACAATACTATAAAAAGTACTAAAACATGTTATAAAAAATACATATTATAAAAATTGTAAAATGTCTTAGCTAAACACATACAACATATGCCTACCCATATGAAATTACTCTTCCACTACTTACAACGAATCCAAAAGTACTTTCCCTATGTTTTTTTATAAATCTTTTACAAATATTTTTTAACAAATATTTTTACTTGTACATTATACTACTAAGGGCCTCCTCTTTAAAACAGGGAGCAAGGATAAATTTGCATTTATGCCAGGGGAATTTATTGCATTTAATCTTATCTGCCATTGTAATTCTTTTAGTTCTAATAATAATTCCCATCATCCACCTCTCGGGTTGTTTGGATACAACCTGTAGTATCCAAAATTTGAATCTGGTGAAGTCCTGGCATTCTAAACTAGGCCTAAAAAAGGCATTATTAATGTTCTCTTTTGTATAGCATACATGTGTTCATATATTCTCTTTCTTAACTGTTTTTCCATTTGCCCACATAATAGTGGCCACAACCATCACACAACACAATATAAACTATGCCCCTGGTATTACAATTACCTTTTTGCAGTTTAATGTCAAAAGGCATTCCTTGAAGAACAAAAATTTGTTCATTCGAAACACGGGGACATTGCCTACAAGCTCCACGGCTATTTGTACACATGGACGCAATCAAGGTTTTAACCAGACTACGTTCAAAGAAGAATTTGCAGTTTTTACCAGTGTTATAGGTAAACAGTGGTTCCATACCCACAAAATTCATGATTTCTGTATTCCCTCTAAATATAACCCACTTCATCATAATAATGTTCTTAATCTACTTGGAACCAGAACCAAAAGGAATCACCATCCCTCTATTAAAATTCTGCTTTCCGTTCAATATATCTTCTCCATTATTTAAACAACTTAGAGATGTTATAGACTTATTTACATCAATTCCACATCAGGAGGGGTTAAATTTATTTCATGAAGCCATCAGAAGTTTTACAAGATTGAATGAATGAATGAATGAATTTTATTATGATGGCCATGGAGTTAATTTTGGACAACAATTATTTTACACAGTCTGCTGAACGCTCTGCCTGGAGGATACTGAAAAGAAACATTGTATAAAACAAGGAAATAGTGAGGTTGAGAATTGTCAGCCAGACATCAAATAAAAGTAATCACTGTTCTACAGAAAAACATTGCTTATGTTCCCCGTGGATTTCAGCTAATGCAAATTAACCAAATAGAATATGTTGAAAATAATCTATACAAGACTATTACTATCTACTTCAGTAATACATATGGATTAAATGAACTATTGCCTCAAAGAAACAAATTATAACTACACTATGCTCATACCTTTGTTAAACTAAAGATTTGTACTATTTGTAAAAAAAAAGAATGTTTATGTTACAAAGACAACACATAAGCATATAAAATGCAAAGCCATCTAGGTCTTAAAAATTACTGAGAAGTTACTCATCTTAGACTGGTACAATTAGCAAACTCAGAAACAAGCAATCATGCTTAAAAAGAAATGATAATTGTGACAGAAGATTTCAGAATAATGCTACTTGATTTACCTAAAATGTTAATGATAACATTAAACAGAGTTAAATGCTGAATGATTTAATGTACCTGATTCTAATATTAGACGTTATAGCTAGCATCCTTGTTTAGAAATAACTGTCAAATATCAGATATGTTAATAATGCTGTGAAGGCTATAACCTCAGTCATGTTTTCTATCAGACTTACTTGACACAGGCTTAGAGAGTTTGGATGATGAAAGTTGCTGGGATGATCATATTTATTTGTAACAATTTTTTAGAAGTTAGGTAGTTTTTATTATAAGGTGAGACTTCTAGGAAATAAACCTAATGAAGTTCAGTTATCTTTTCTTTTTCAAAATTTCTTCTTTTTAAAACATTAAATTGAAGTGATTTTTTTCTGCCTTCAGACATGCATGCTAATATAGCTATTACTGCTCACAACTGCCCTGGAGGTAGTATCTGCAGCTCTCTGAACATCTCTAGACTTTAAGACACAAAGCTTCAGAAGTCCCAACTAAGGCGAAAACCCCATCCTTGTCTTTGGAATTTGGCAAAAAGTTTAGAGTAAACTGAATCCGTGAAAAATGTCTATGTTCTTGTAACAAAGAAAAGTGAGAAGAAGAACAAGAATATGAGCTAAGTAGTTCCTAGCTATAACAACTAAAGTGCTAAAATACCCACTCTGTTTCCGTATCTGTTCAACAACCTCTGCCCTTTGTAAAAAGGATGAGCACCTACAATTACAAATGGCTTGTCAGAAACAGTAACAGTATCGGGCTATACAGATTAGTTCAGCTATATCCTTACAATACTTGTATTTAAAAAATAGCTGATCTATGTGCACTTGTGTGTTGCAAGGAAGGAAATTGTGTTTTCTTAAGTCTTGGAAAGTTTTATTTCGGGAGGGATCCTTTCTAGAGATTCTGAAACCTCAGTTAACTGTAAATACCTTCTTTACAGAGAGGAATTATCTGGAACTGTCTAACTGTAATTATTTCCTGCAGAATTAGTTGTTTATTTAAAATTAAGTTCTACTGGGGATTAGGCAGAGGATGTGAAAAGCCCTAATGGTCTGAAAGTATCCATTAGAGAAGAAAGAAATTTTGTGAAGTATAATCTCTTCTTCAGACAAAACAGAATGATTGAGTCTATTCTTCTCATGTCCTTAAACCACAACAGAGATGTGAGGAGACAGCTGTCCCCAGTGTTACATTAGTAGGTATATACAACAGTCTGGATTGTTAAAGTCTAACTTCAGACCTACAACAAAGGGTTTTTCCAATTAAACTGAAGTAAAAAAAATAGCACAGTGACTCAATAGTAAATCCACTGTTAACAACTAGAGGGTCTGTGGTTCAATCCAGACTTCTGGTTGCTGTCTGTGTAGAATCTGCATGCTGTTCCTATATCTGTGTAAGTTTTCTTGTGGCATTTTGTTATCCTTACAACTCAAGAAAACATATAGGTTGACCAGTTACACTAAACTGCCCATGTAAATATATAGTATTCACCTTTCCTATATGTCCCCTATTGGATCACTTATGGTGGTAGCTGTTAAGTTTAGTTTATGACAAAACTGCATACACAAAATTGTCCCTAACCATATGCCAACGTACAACAGAAGAACTGATGGTAATTTGTATAATTAATTCATAAAAAGGTGTGATTATATTTACCTCTAAATATCAATTCTGTGAAGTCCATTTAAAAGGCTACCCTTACTGTTAGGCATACCAAAAATATATTGAAATAACTCTGAGTCACCCCATGTACCCAAAAGCAATGGAATATTTTCCCTCATGGTCCATCTTATTAGACAGACCCTTTAGACTGTTATTAATATGTTTAGCATCATATCTTACAGACACAAATTGTATAGACTCTGAGTAAAGCTAATCATCAAGCTGAAGACAAGCCTTGTCTCATTTTATACTAACAAAAATGATTTGGGTTTTCTTTCTAGTTTGTCAAATATTTATTTTTTAATTCTAAATGTTATCATCTGTTTCTTGTTTAAAATTCAATAAAAAATACAGAAAATGATTTGGGTTTGTTAGCTACAAAACGCATGTGTTTAAGTACAGGAAATGAACAAATGCAAGAAGGGGAAGCTATGGTAACTTTAGATGGAATGGTCCTTCAATACAATTAAATTTGAAAAACTGGAGTAGGCATGTGAGAGGTACTATCATGCTCTCATGTATATAAACTTTTTTGTGTCATTGTATGACCAAGATGTTCTTAAGTAAACTTCAGCACTGCTGTGTTCTAAAAACAAGCTACTGATCAGAGTTTGCTTGTGATGATTAGATCTACTTTGCTGTTTTCAGGAATACATGAATATTACTGAGGATGGTTCAGCTGTTAATACTGTATTTTCAGATGTGGCAGTTTATCATACTGAGGGCAAGTTTCATACATTCACAGCAAATCAGTGGAAATGAACAACATCCTCAACTTCAGTTGCAGCCAATCAAAACACGTTTAATTTAAGTATGTTTAAAAGCCAGGTTTGTGGCCGTGATAGTAGTTAAGAGTATGTTTTACAGGCATATTCACAACACTCTACAAACATTTAGGGGTTATAAGTTACAGTGGTAGTGTTTTAGCACATTCCTGCAATGAAATACTCTCTTGGGCAGTGCTTTTATTTTGGCTCCAGCTTAACTGGCCAGATTTTGATATTAGTTTTGGGAGTCAATACTGTAATCATTCATTTAAAATTATTTAAAAACTTTGGGATGCACTATCACAAGTTGTTAAATTATGAAACCAGAAGTTACTTACACAAGATTTTATATACTAATTAATGTACTAAATAAAATATTATAAAAAACAACACCAAGTGGGAACTTAGAAGTACAGTTTAACAAGTCTATTGATAATAAAGATTCCGATCTCAGACACCTGATTAACAGTAGAATGTATGCATCTGACCATCCTGAAGTAATAGTTTACTTAGTTAAATGCTGGGATGGCTCATTTCGTGTGTTTATGACAAAAGATTCAAAGATGTACTCCACTATTCTACTTTTCTTCAATGTAAATGAAGGACACTGAAAAACTATTAGAACAAATTTCTAATTTTACTGGAAAACTTGACTCAGATTCTGCCATAGATTGCTGGGAGGGAAAGGTTAGTTTGTTTTTGCTTTCTTGTCTTTTGGATTACTTCATTGCCTTCTTCTATTTTGTATATTGTGGTTTATTTTCTTTACACTGTCTTTTACTTGTATTCTGCTTTTAGTTGCATGTTTAAACTAGAAAAGAGACCACAACTGTGTCTCTTATGGGTCTAACAGAAATTAGAACAGGTCAATTAAAGTTAATTACCTGTGAACTGATGGTGGAGCTGGGAACTAAACTTTCTATTTAAAGGAAAACTCCACCCTAGAACTAAAAAAACTTTTTTTTCACTCTATCTTTGCTTTCTGACCTATTTTAATACCTCAAAATCAATTGCTTTATATGTAATTTTAGCCTGTATTCCACAACATGGCTACTAGTGGGGATTGATGTATCAATGTGATCTTATTTTCCCTAAACCCTTTCTCTTTCCCATAATACTTTCTATGAGTCATGACAAACATAAGAAAGTAACTTTGAATTCTCATGCCATTGACATATAATGGGATTTGGGAGAGGGTCGCTGTTATTTTCTTTATCTTCTGTAAAAGGACTGCTTCTTTTCTGTCTCTAATCACACTCATTTATGTTTGGCTCATACCTTTTTTTACACTATACTTAGAAGTTATCCAGCTACAGCTAGGGTTGCCACCTTTTCAAATGCCCAAAGTGGGACATTGTTGGTACAAATGTCACATTTTGCAGGGCAAAACATACCCACGGCCAGTACAAAGGACAGAACTTCACTTTTTTGCCTAAATAAAAGCTTATTCTTGTAGCATTTTAGTTACTTATTCTGTTTCTTATAACATTTAGGTGTTTCAGATATAGAATAACTGTTTTATGCAACTATTACATAAATATAGGAAATAATTTTGTCCTAAAATCTCAGGACATTTGCAATTTTTACAATTTTTTTGCAGGACACAACTGCCCAAAGAGGGACTGTCCCTCGCAAAGTGGGACAGGTGGTAACCCTAGCTACAGCCAGAAAAGTAACTAAATTGCTGGCCTTTGTTCACTGTTTTCTTTTGTAGTTCAAAAGGAATTGAGAGTCCCCTCCTCCCACACTACTGCAGAGGTGTTAAAACTGTCACTCCTCTGAGAAACCCTTGCAGAATCAAAGGTGGATTCAGAATATGAGGCCATAGGAAGGAGAACCAAACTTGACAAGGCCAAAAAGTTGCAATGGGGATAACTGTGCTCTTCAACTGGGATACTTTCTATTGAAATTTGAGGATTAGAGGTAATGGAGGCTAAGGATAAAGAAGACCAGATGGCCAATCATGAACTAGAGCATTTTTTTCACAGGGAAAAGAACTTGCTGCACTTGTTGAGAGGAGAAGCAAAAAGATCACAACATGGCTAACCCCATCAACAGAAGATCATTTCTGCCACTCTTTGATTGAAGGACCACTCATGAGACATCAAACTAGACCTGCTTAGTTTGTCTGCAAGCACACCATTTTTTCTGGTATGTGCATTGCCATAAGAAAAACAACTGGAAAAGATCACCCATTATTACACTCTCATTGTCTCATGACTCAGTGGGTAAGAGCTGGTTGCTCCCTGTTAGCTGATGTACCAGACTACCGACATGTTGCCTGTTTGTATAGCAATCATCCCTGAAAGGGAGAATATCTTGAAAAGCCTGCAGTGCTAATAGGATTGCTCTAATTTCCAGGACATTGATGTGCAAATTGGCCTCTTCCAGGGACCACTTACCTTGGACTGTCCTTCTCAAGAAATTCCCCTCCCCACTCAATTTAGGAGGTGTCCATGGTGACTGTGGCTATTGGTGTTGGAGAACAAAGGGACAGCCTTGACAAAATTTTCTGAATGAATCCACCAAAGAAGATACTCCTTGCAAACTTTAGAGATCTTGAAGAACAAACCACTGAACTGAAAGAGTCCACTGCAGGATCCAGATATGAAATCTGACTAATGGGACTAGAGTTATTGCTGCTGCCTTTGATCCTAAGGCTTGTAACACTAGCCTTGTTGGGGGATAAGAGTGGGTGCTCACTTCCATGACCTGTAGTCTGAGGCTACAAACCCTTACTAGAGGTAGCAAAGCTATACAGCTGATTGTGTCTAGACAAGCACCTATGAACTCCAGAGTCTGCGTAGGTGCAAATTGTGATTTGGTGTAGTTGACCATGATGCCCAGGTGATTACATAACTGGAATAAGTAATCCTAGAGTACAGCAGTCAGGCAATCCTTCAGGAGCACTGGTAGGGCTTATCAGAGAATGTATCTCTGGAGCCCTGGTTCTGCAGGCCAGCCCTGCTGTAAGGGTAGCATCTTCCACTAGAGATCCCCCATCTGCATTAGGAAGAACTATCTCCTAATGAGTTCTGTAAAGACCCTTGGGACTTGCAAAACCGCATCTTTTTTGCCACCTTGTTGATTCCAGGAGAAGAACCTTTGAGGGGTAGAAAAATGGATCCCAATGGCAGACGGAGTCTTTCTATCTTGCTCACTTTTGGAAAGTGTTTTCGTAACTTTGGAGCCAAATAATGATGATCTGTCATAAGGAGCACTGATGAACAAAGACTTGAAGGGCACTGCAAAATCACACAGGTGCATCCAGGTGCCTCCTGACTGCAATGCCTGCAGCCCTAAGGGTACCCCCAGCTGCATGAGACATCAGCCTCATGGATGCATTGGCAATAGACTGAAGGGTAGCCAGCTGTAAAGAATTTTTTTCTGATCCTCCACCAACATGGACCCTGAAAGAGATTTGGAAAGCTCTTTGGTCAAATCCCTTTGCAATTTGGTAAAGTGTGCCAAATAATTCAGCAATTAAATGTCGAGGCATAAATGCACTTGCCAAATCTGTCCAAAGCCCTGGACTCCCTATTAGGGGGATGGACAGATGAGGTCTGTTCTGCAAGCTCCCTCATAGCTGCTGCCACCACTACCATGGCATCTACTGGGACTCCCTTGCTCCAGTGGACCCTATCTCTGGGTGGAGCTAAAAATGTGTCTGGTCTTTTAGGTATGAATTCTGTATTATCTGGCTCCTTCCATGCTTGGCATGAGATAAGGTCTATCAACTCATCAGCCAGAGGGACTGCACAAGATGTAGTTGGGCCAGCCCCAAAAGCCTCCAGAAATTCTGACTCCTCCTAAGAAGGGGTTTCAGAAGACCATTCACCTCTCTGCTTAAGAAGTTCCAGGATCTCTCCAAAGGCATCAGATTGAGATCTGGAGGATCCCACCCATTCTTCAAAGTGTCTTCAGTGACAGATTCCTGAGAGGAATCTAGGTGTCTCCTTTTGCATGTCCTCTTCCTAGGGACCTCATCAGTGGGATGTTCTGTTGAAGTATTGGAAGTGGGGGGGGGGGGTCCTGAATGAGAATTGTTTGAAGGCTGGTATGGGTTGGCTGTTCTGGTGGAATAAACATGAGAGGCTCAGAGCTTAAATTCAATGGAGGAAGAAGGATTGGATCTGAAGAGGGTAAGGATGTTCTCTCTCTCTCTCTCTATCTCTCTCTCT
This sequence comes from Protopterus annectens, assembly GCF_019279795.1. Classification (NCBI taxonomy): domain Eukaryota; kingdom Metazoa; phylum Chordata; order Ceratodontiformes; family Protopteridae; genus Protopterus; species Protopterus annectens. The sequence goes on from NC_056743.1 coordinate 1,553,787,122, forward strand.
CTCTCTCTCTCTCTCTGTCTCTCTCTCTCTGGGTATAAAGAAAGCCCTATCCATTATCTCAAAGGCAGAAGGTCCATGAGAAACAACAGCTGGTCACTCCGGTACTGAAGCTACCTGCACTGAACTCTGAATCCCCATAGACCTCAGCCTGGAGGAAGGAGTTGGAGCTGAGCTATCTAACACTGAGGCACCAAGAAGCAAAGACAGCTCTGATAGCTTTGAAGTTGATCCCAACTCCACAGAGCCAATGCTTTAGCTCTAAGAGTCATCCTGTTCTGAAGAATTCAGAGCTGGGTGACTTAGGAGTTTGGTTGAAGTGGAAGAGCAGCATGTCTTTGGATCCAACAGGACATTCACAAAGATTTTGATCTGAAGACTCTGAGACAACTGGTTGGATTGGGAGAAGGAGATATGACATGAGGTTGGGAAGAGGGCAGGGTTACAGGTTTGATGGGAGACAGAGATGGAATTACCCCCATATGGATCTAAGCCCTGAGAAACTTCTGCATCATTCTATCCATCTCTGCCTCAGAGAAACTCCTGGAGGACCTAACAAATGAACTAGTGGAAGGTGGTCTGGAACATTTCCTTGGAGTCTCTTGCAAAAAGGGCAAATGGAGCCAAGGAGATATCAGCTCTGGGGAGAAACATGGAGATCAGATCCAAGGAGATTTGGTGCTTGGAATTGTAGTATCCATGGTTAAGGTCGGATCCTGTTTCTTAGAAACTTTAGTTGGAGATTCAGGAATCAGCACCGAATGAGAAGAATGGTCAGGGGACCATTTCCTGGACTCTTTTTCTTTTGGATCTGAATCACATCTTCCTTTATCAGGTTTTTTGAAGGGGGTTTGAGCTCTAGCCAATAAAGAAGCAGAAGAAGAAGAAGAAGAAGAAGAAGAATGTACTAAACCTTTTAACACTAATTTGTTTCTCATGTCACTTAACACATGGGAATTGAATTACAAACAAATGGAGCAGTCAACTTCAAAATGGGCGGTGCCCAAACAATAAATGCTCTCCTAGAGAGCATCAGAATTAGGGATTTTATGCCCACAGGAAGTGCATTTCTTAAACTCTATAAGCTTGTCAGCCATATCAAAAAATAAGAACAAAATACAGATCTTTTTTTATCTCTTTTTTTTTAACAGTCAACAACAGAGACAAAAAAATACCAACAATTGTATAAGAAGTACCCTACAGAGAGGTAGACAGAAAAAAATCGATAGAATACCAATGATGGTATTTAGAGGAATACCCTCATAACAGTAGACAGGCCTAACTGGAGGAGAAGTTTAAAAATTAGAAAATATTTCAATGATATCAAAAATCCATTGCAAAGCAAAGTAAAGTAGAGGAAAAAGATACTATAAATAAAAAACTAACAAATAGAGAGATATGGATTCCTATTTAACCCCTAGCTTGACAGCAGAAAAATCCACATCCAAAAGATGTGGCAGCAAATGAGATTTGAGGTATGCAAGGATGGTGGGGCATGATGGTATGATGAGGAGATCAAGAGCTGGATCTGTGAGTCTAGTAAAAGTGGCCAAGCCAGAACAGATGTCAGATCTGAGACCCATCAGCTGAGGAATGAATGAAAATCACAGCATCAGATTCAGCTAATTCTCAAATTGAGATGGTATGTGAGAGATGTTATTTACACAATGTCAACAGAGGCAACACTCTCACATAAAAGCACTCATCACACACAGTTCAAAGCAGACACATAGACCCACATATGCTGAGGCACTTACATATAATCTTCATAAGCCCTAAAGACCTCCTAGATAAAGTACACATAACAAATACCCTCAGCATCCCCAAATGCGCTCTTTTAAAACAACACTCACATCAACACATACAGCCACATCTCATGGAGTCTCTACTTTGAAGTCCATAAGGCAAGCCACCATACAAGCCAACATTCTGGTCACTGAAGACTCCATTGTGAGACACACTAATGTCTCTCTCACCAGGCTGAGTAAGGAGAAAATCACAGTCAGTTGCAGCATTTTACTTTCTCCAAGGATGACGCTACAATATGAGCAGAAGATGACTGACTTTAATAACTGGCTTAGTTTCTGGTGTCATACTAAGGGGGTGCTATATTTATCAGCATGGAAGGAGATGGTCAACAGTCTATGCTGCTTTGCCAGGGATGGTCTGAACTTCTCCCCTCTAGGCTTTCAAAAATTAGCTAAAACATTGTACTCCCCCATAGTGCCATTTTTAGGCAATTCCAAACTGAAGTACTTCCAACATAACAAACCAAAACCAAGAAAATCTAAAGGTGTTACTGCTCAATGTTAGGAATATGAACAAAACACTCCACTCCCTACAAGCTCTCCTCACCCTAGAGACTACTGACATCTGTGTGGTCACTGAGAACTGTTCAAAAGCTGCAAAGAGCTCACATTCAATGTAAGGCTATAATGCCTTCCACACACTTAGACCAGCTACTACACAGACAGGGACTAAAGGTGGAGATGTCTCGATTTACATAAAAAATAAATATACCTCAAGTCTGGTCAAGTAGAACAAGGCACCTGAGCTTCTCCACATTAAAGTAACCATAATTAAAATCCTATACCACTTCCTTGCAAGCTATAGGTCCCCCACTATGACTCAGGAAAACCATAACATGCATTTACACTTATTGGAAACACACCATCCAACCCAATACCACATTTATGGGTGACTTTCATTATCCCATTATTAACTGAGAATCATATATGACACCTAAACGTGCAGGCATAGAGATTCCTGTATTTTGTAAATACAAACTCCATGGAACAGATTGTCAATACACCCACCAGATGAGCAAACATACTGGATGTGCTCCTTACTAATACGGGAGAGTGCTGCACAGCCCCTAGTGTAATGTCTTCTCTGGTATGGTCAAACCACAAAATGGTCTCCTTTAAAGTAAAAATAAATCCCGGAACTGCAACTAGCCATGGAATGTTCAGGAACTTCTCAAAGGCTAACTTCCTACTTTTAAATGACAGCCTGGCAAAATTTCAAGCCCCCATGAACACTGTTGACTACACAGAAACCCTATATAAGCATGTTAATAGCTGAATAAAGGCAGCTATACCCACCAGGAAGATGAGAAGAACTCACTCAAAAAACAAGCTACCTTGGTGAAATTACAACATCATGCAGCACCCATCAGGATAAAGGCACTCTAATCAAATTATACAAACAACTCAGAGGACAAATAAAGTCTACCAAAGCCACATTTGAGGTAAAACTGACCTCCCTAGCCAAGGACAACCAAAAGGCATTCTTTAGCCATGTTCATAGGTTCATAGGTTTATAGGTAGGTACTAGGCTATCGGCCCAAGGGCCTACGTAAGCCTAGCCAACAAGGTTCCCTGGCTTACGCCACCCAAGAAAGTTATTTTCCTGTGCCACTGTCGAGCAGAGACATAGAAGTAATCCCCGGGGTGTATTTCCTATTTCCCATCCACTCATCAAGATTTTTCTTGAAGAGTGCTAATGAAGAACTTTGCTTGACATAGATGGGTAGCCTGTTCCAGAGTATGGGAAGTCTCTGGGACAGGAATCTATCCCTCCAGCATGTCCTGTTTATTGTGGTGACAAGGTTTAGGTCCCTGGAGTGTGTAGCTCAGAGGGATTGGGATTTCTTTAGGTGAAGCATGTCCAACAGCTCTGGGTTTGACATAGCCTTATATGTCAGGCAGAGATCACCTCGGAGTAGGCGATATGCTATGGAGTAAAGCTGGAGTTTTTTGAGGCAGTCAGTGTAGGGCATTTGTTTGAGGCCAGTAATCCTCTTTGTGAGGTACTTCTTTGGCCTTTCCAGCTGCTGCAGATGTCTTGTGAGGTGCATTCCAAAAGGGACGTTGCACTCTATAATGGGTCTAATGAGTGTCGAGTAGAGGGGAACAATGACCTATTTTTTCCTGGATGAGAACCCTTTTATGATAATGTGTACCATGTAGAAGGGCTTCCTGACTACTGTCCACCTGAGTCCCAAGGTCTCTTATCACACATTCAGTGTTAAGTAGATTGCTGCCTATGTGGTAGTGCATGGCTACAGAGTTTTTACCAAAGGGGATGACACTGCACTTTTTGGCATTGAGCTTGAGGCCATGGCTCTGACACCAGGCATCTGTCTCAGTGAGGTCCTTCTGTAGGATGTCCACATCATTTGGGGACTTGACTATGGCTCCTAGTTTGCAGTCATCTGAGAACTTCATTAGCCAGAGGCCTTTTGTGTTAGCCTGTACTTCAGAGAAGTAGATACCAAACAGGAGAGGTCCCAGGATGGAACCCTGTGGTACTCCACTTGTCACTGCTTTGAGGTCAGAATTGGAGTCTGCAACTTTTACAGTGTGGGTTCTGTCAGTGAGCCAGTTGGCAACCCATCTTGTGATGTAGGGATTTATACCTAGTTTAGTGAGTTTAGCTATAATTCCAGAATGGGGAATGGTGTCGAAAGCCTTGGCAAGGTCAAGATAGGCCATGTGAACCACCTTACCCTCATCTACAGCTTTGGTGACTGCCTCAAAGAAGTCAATCAGGTTCAGGAGGCATGATCTGCCTTTCACAAACCCGAACTGGGTGGGATCCAGAGTTTGGAGGTTACCAATGTTTTTGTTTATGAGTTCCATGATGATACATTCCATGGCCTTGCAGACCAGGCTCATCAGGCTAATAGGTCAATAGTTCCCGGGATCAGTGGTGGCTCCCCCTTTGTGGACTGGGATAATGGTTGCTGTGCACCATTCAGTGGGCACAAAGCCTGATGTGAGGCTATTATTGAACATGGTGCTTAAGTGGGGAGCCATTTCATTCTGAAGTTCATGTAAAACACAGCCTGGGATGTTGTCCAGTCCCATGGATGCTGTGTTTTTGGCTTTAGAGAGTGCAGCTTTTACCTGCGTAGTTGTGATTACAGGGACTCTGCATTCTTCCTGTATAGATATAGACCCTTTATTCCCACAGTCTCAAAGGCAATACACAATTGTGTGTGGAGCTTATTGTTAATGGAGCCATTTATACTGAGCCAGAAGATATAGCAAACCTACTGGCTGATAAATTCAGCTCCACTTTTACCCCTCTCTCCTCCTCAACCTCCCCTCAGGAAATACCATAAATTCCCTCTACTATCAATTGAGAACAGGTCCTTAATGTTCTCTCTAAGGCCAGAAATACTGCATCAATGGACCCAGACAATATCCCAGGATGCCTTCTAAATCACAAGAAACATGATGCATCAGGCCCTAAGAGTTGACCTAGTAATCAGGGATTTTGGAACACACATAGACAGTAATCAGTAAAGTAGCCTTTGACCATCATGTGTCTACAGCAGTGAGGAAAGCATTCTATGTTGTGCAGCTTGTAAACAAAGGTATGGCATCTAGATCCAAGGAGGTCACCATTCCACTGTATTTGGTGTTCATCAGACCTGTCATTGAGTACAATGTCACCTTTAGTATGTACCTAACCATGCACATCCAACAATTGGAACATCCACAGAGGTTCCTAACTAAAAGAATACAGAGTGCAAGTAACATGTCCTGTGCAGACCACCTCAAGGCACTATTCATGTATCTGTCTCCTACAGGCTGTTAAAGGAAGATCTGTATGCCTGGCATACAAGGCATTGTCAGACCCCACCCTGATGGACCTCCTGCATACCCACAAAGCAAACAGCACCAGAGTTACTCATTCTAAAGACTTGCCTGTGGTATAAATAGGACCTGCTGGAGAGACAGGTATGTATCCCGGAGACAACCCCTTCTCTGGAACAGGCTCTCCATTCATGTGAAATAGAGTGGACAGCTGGGTGGGAAACAGGAAATTCATCCCTGGTTTGGTGCCTATGTCTCTAATGGACACAGGCATCTCGTAAATGGTTCATCTTGCAGGCTCCTGCTTACATTTATCTAAGGTACCAGAACTTGTTAGAGATTTGGAATGCATGGCTAGTCTGAAAAAGGCCCTTGTGGTCATTAGTCTACTACACACCTATGACCTACAGAGCACCCATCCCACCCCATCTGTTGCAGTGTAGTGAGATCATCTGTAACTTCTAAGTATGCAATTCAGTGCCAGAAATTTGAAAGCAAGAATTTGGTACCCCTGTTTCGAAAACAAAGTCAGCCCCTGACTTTATGATCATCTCCATCTTTCCTTCACTTAGTAAATAGTTTGGAAAAACAGCATACTTAGAACATTTATGTACAGACATATGCAGTCTTACTAAGATAACAACACCTCTTTGGGTCTGGCAGAAGCATTATGACTGCCTTCTGCACCTTCACGTTCTTTCAACATGGGTGAGGTTAACTTAAATAGGTTAGTTTTTGTTATTTTACCAAAACATTTGACTAAGCAGCTCATTACCATTTACTCATCCCACTGTCTTCCACTGGAATTAAGCTTAAATAACTTGTCTGGTTCTGTGACTTCTATGCAGAAGAAACTTCAAGGTTAAATAACTTCCATACCTCTCCCTCAATCAGTTTAACCAAAGGAGCACTCAAGGTTCCACACTGTCTCTTCTTTTATTCTCTGTGTTTATTAACATGCTGTTATAGGTTCATAGGTTGGTATTGAGCTATCTGCCCAAAGGCATATATTAGCCCAGCCACGTTGTGCGGTATTCACCGCCCCTTTAGCAGTTCCCTAGATCCTTGTACTAGCATCTAGTACCCTTGGCCCCTATCTAGTAGTGCTGTTGGTATGATCCCCGGTGTGAACTTTCTGTTACCCATCCACTCATCAAGGTTCTTCTTGAAGAGTGATAGTGAGGGGCTCTGTCTTATGTAGATTGGGACCCTGTTCCATAGTAAGGGAAGTCTCTGTGAAGGGAATCTATCCCTCCAGCATGTTCTGTTCATTGTTGTGTTGAGGTTTATATCCCTAGAGCATGTAGCTCGTGTAGATTTGGTTTTGCTAAGATGGAGCATGTTCAACAATTCTGGGTTGGACATGGCTCTGTACGTTAGACATAGATTGCCTCTGAGAAAGCGGTATGCAACAGAGAACAGTCTTAGCTTTTTCAATCATGCTGCATAGGGCAACTGTTTGAGGCCAGTAATTCTCTTGGTTAGGTACCTCTGTGGTCTCTCCAGCTGCTGGAGATGTCTAGCCAGGTACATTCCAATTGGTGCATTGTACTCAATAATGGGTCTGATGAGGGAAGAGTAGAGGGGCACCATTACATCCTTAGATCTTGATGCAAACCCTTTCATGATCAGATGGGTCACATAGAAGGATTTTCTAACCACTTTGGCAACATGGTTATCAAAGGAAAGCTGGCTACCTACTTGGGTCCCTAGATCCTTTATTTCTTCTTCAGATTCCAGGGGATTACCTCCTATGTTGTAGTTTGTGGGTACTCTGTTTTTTCCAAAGGGGATTACTACGCATTTTTTTGCATTTAGCTTGAGACCATGGCTTTGACACCATGCATCAGTCTCATTTAGGCCCTTCTGGAGGATTTCCATGTCGGCCGGAGACTCTATTATAGCACCCACTTTGCAGTTTGTTCTCTGACTTATCACATTTACCAGTCATATTTATATGCAGATAGTACGGTAATCTACAGGTCTAGCCCTTCACTCTAAAAACATTAAAAAAGAAATAAAAAACAACCCAAATCAACTCTCAGCATAGTTTAAAAATGAGAGAAAGAGAAAAACTTCTCCCTAACCTAAAAAAAAAATCTCTAAAAAAATTAACCTTCTTCTTAACTTTCAAAAAACAAAGGACACACAGATGATGCACACACAGAAAAAAATATTTATAGTCTCCTCTAACTAGTAGATATTTCACAACAATCTTCATCCCGCTGGATGCACTAATGACTTATGTTACCTAGGAATTTGTCTTGAATTGTTATTAAATTTCCTTCACTACTTAAATATGAATAAAGCAAAATATAAACAACTTTTCTGGGCCAGGAAATATCACCCTCACACACATTAGAAACGTGACTGGAAAAGACATTCTTGCACAGTTAGAATATGGTTTACTAATTATATATACAATCTCAGTATAAACCTGAACACATTACAGACCATGTCCAATGAAATCTATAGGGATGTAACCCTTCCAATAAAAGAGACCACCACTGTCTGGCTCTTGCTCAGGTCAAATGGCCACATGTTGGGCAAAAGTCATAACTTTTATTTGGATTACTTTTATTTCTGAATTTAGAATATTTCAAATTACTACCAGAACCACTATAACTACCTCTTCAGATTGCTCCCCCAAAAGTACGACTTTACACACTTGCAACAAACTTCATTGTACAGATCACAGCTTCTTTCTGACTGGCCCTAGACATTGGGAATACCTCCCCCTCAGGTTAAACATTCTTCCTTCATATCTTCTATTTCCCTTAGAACTGTAAAAAATATGTCATAGAAAAGCCAAGTGTTCATCGTTTCAACACAGTCCAATTACTTTGCAGATATACATACTATCACATATTTATCCATTCTACCCACCAAATAGCTGTTATGTATTGAATTGTATCCATGAACATAACAAGACCTGTGCCATTGTACTAGTGTTGAATACTTTGTTCTCTTGCTTGTGTAATTAGACAGATGTGTAATTAGATAGGTAGGGGTTCTAATTTCACAGCAGTCAGTTTGAGTGTTTGTGTGTTTTCATTCAACTATCAGTCTGGAGACAATTTAGTTCATGCTGGAGAGATAGATAAACATCCCAGAGACTGACACATCTCTGGAAAAAGCTTCCATTTCACGTGAAACAGAACCCCTCCCTGACACTCTTCAAATGCAACCTAAATCAATGGACAGGTGACCACAGATTCACTTGTGGGGTGGTGCCCCTGTCCCTCCTGGACAGAGGAAGTTGTTATTAGCTACCATAGACCCTTACATCTATGAAATTTACTCACCTAACCACCGACAACTTGGGTGACTTAGGATAAATATGGCTAGGCTTGTAAGGGCTCTAGGGCCATTAGCCTAGAAACCCCCTATAAACCTGTGAGGACACTCAAAAGAAAACAAAATTGAGAATGGTTTGTATAAACATACTGCAGAGATTGGAACTGAGAATGGAAATGACAAACTACTTTAAAATGTAGGTACCTGTTCCATTTATAATAAGGTTCCTTCTGCAGGTAACATGCACAATGGACTTTGATTTTTAGAATTTAAGTGGAAAACCTTTTATGTGCACATGTCCCTCCAGGGGTTAAGAAAGTTTCATTGATGCTTTGTTAAAACACAAAGCAATTAATTTATGGTTACTAAACCATATGAGCAGTGTTTAAACAAGCAATAATGCCCGACAGGGTGAGTGTTGTTGAGGAATAAAAGACCACCCAGAGGTGTAGAGTCTCTTTACCCCTTCCAATCCATTATTTCCTCAATAACACCCACCCTGGGGGGCATTGTTGTACTTAGAAAATGGGATATTTGTTAAATAGGGTTGTCCTTGTCCTATTATCAGTATATACAAATTATTTTATATTTTTTGTTGTAAAATACCTCTTCTGCTTAAAATTTCTTAGTTAATGCAGGTTGTGTAATTGTTGTTGAAGGATGCATTTTACATCCAAAATATAGATATAATCATTATGCAAGTATGTAATGTGTATATACACACACACACACACACACACACACACACACACACACACACACACACACACACACACACACACACAATGATGCAGGGGCACAGACTCTTAACACATATACTGGTTGCAGCAACTTTCTTCCCTGTATATACCCTAAGCAGTCTCATTGTGATCAAATGAATGAAACATACATACAGTTCAACTTATGAGGAAGGGATGAAAGTCCTTTTTTGTAGCTGAAACAGCTGTTCCAGCTCTGAATGAGATGTCTAAAAATGACAACCAGAAGAAAATAAATTAATTTAATGAAACAAACTGATTATGTACATGAAAACTTCTTTTGAGAGATGTATAGATATGCTAATAATAGAGGACTTTAATAGAGTTTCTAAACACAGTCAGTGCAACCTTCCTTACTTTTTTGTTTGTACTCACTACAGCTGCTTATGATCAGCAGTGTCTCAGAGCCCCTGGTACCATGGTACCATGTCTTCCTGGCTGCAAAGAGTTTTTTGGCATACCCTACCCACTCTCCCGCCTATTACGTATACACATGCACACACACACGCACGAGCACGCACACATGCACATGCGTACGCGCACACACACCACTAGACTAGTGTTATCAGTCTTCACAGGAAGCTACTAGTTATTGGCTGGAAGCCCTGCTCTTGGGATAAATGAGCTGGCAAAAATGCCACTGAATGTACACCCTCCACCCAACTGACTCCTTGGGGATAAGATTAATTGTTTACACATACTACTTTACATTTCTAAATACAATACAAAAATGAATGCCAAAAAGAGCTGATGATGATTGCATTTGCTTTCTGTTTGCTTGATATATGGTTTAAGAATCTTATATATGTGAAAATCCTTTTAGGAAATTATGTGTGCTAATCCTAGATTATTGATAAGTACTGTGTATTTACAGTTACAGTAATCTTTTTATGTTTCAATTTGTGCACAGAACACACACCATAAATCCCTACTTCTATTTAGTGTATGCTTTTACAGCATAAAATAACTATACCACTTCCTGTAACTTAACAGTAATTAAATAAAATGAGTTGTTATTTAGTGTGATAATTCTCATAGTCACTGGAAGCAAAAAATACTCATTTCCATTTTTCCTAATGGACTAAGACAGTAGTCCTGCTGAAATAGACAATTAAATGTTAAATATGTTCTACTTATTTTGCTGCAAAATGTTTTACTTGCTGCATTCTGTATACTACTTTACAAGCAGAACAGTAATATTTCATCATCATATAGTCATCATAACTATTTTAGATCACAAGTTTCATGTGTAGTATGATTTTGAAATAATTTAGCAAGTGAAGTTCTTTCTTGATGTAATGAAGTAAACAAAAAGCTTGTAAACCAAGTACTCAACATGTCATCTGCACAGCTCTGTTATGAATGTTTTTTTTTTTTTTTCATTTTAGGTAAACCTTTTTGGGTTTGGTCAAAGTAAGGATGGATCATGGGGCCACTACTGGGAAAACAGCAGTTATGCAGATGCCTGGCGGAAATCAAAGGTCCATGATGGAGATTATGAAGCTAAAGTATTATTACAGTTACAAAATGAAGGAAAAATAAGCGTTTACACTGGCAATGGCAGTATAGAACCGAAAGGACCATCAACAATCCGAGCTGTTTAATAACCTTTAGTTAATAAGCATTTATAAGGAAAATTTTGAGCCCAACTGCAAGCAAAAACAGATTAATGCGCTGATATTTTAGCAAGAGATACTTGAGCAGGCTTGAATATTATATGGTCAGGTTCATTTTTATATTTATGATATAACAAAACTAGAAATCACCGTGTTATTTGATACTGGAAAACTAGCTATCCAATGCCATTATTCTTACTACTGTTCTTAAATAAATACAAATCTGATTTAGAGTAATACATATTGTTGAATTAGTGGTGGATAAATTGAAACAACTATACATCTAAACTTAACTTAGACCATAATAGTTAGTACCACGATGGATTAGTCAGCAGTTTGCTGCTACTGTCTATAAATTCAGCTCCTCATGTGACAGCACAAATTCTTTTGATACTAGACAGATCAGGGGGGACTGTAAGTTCTATCCCCATACTAGATGCATAAGTTTATATTCTACCATTGATAAATTAATGTAGCATGGGGGAGTAGAGGTGTTGACTTTTGGATGATAAGATAAATAGAGGTCATATCTGCTCAGAAGGATGTTAAAGATCCCAAGGCCTTTACTGAAGTAGATGCACGGGAACCTTACTTAAAATCCACAAAACATATAGAAGAAAAGAAAGCATACAATATGTTAAAAAAGGTAACATCACAATCATAATCATACCCAAGTAGTTTATCCATATTTCATGCACAGCATCTCTCCCTTTCCAGTGGCGGACCCAGGAATCTGCAAAAGGGGGGGGGGCAGTCTGGTTAACTGACTACCGGGGTGGGAGTGAGAAAGTGGGACACTGGGAATGATGAGTGTGGAAAGATCACCTTAAGAAGCTGTAACATCATGTGTGAAAAGACAGCAATATACATTCAGTTGCACATGATTTTGCTGTGAATGTGGTAGTAGAAATGGATGTTTACTATTACAAGTATTTATGGGATTACTGTCTATGTGTTTCCCTAATTCCCTAACTACTTCTTAAAGGATACTATTATGCATTTCTTGGCATTTAGTTTTAGCCCATGGCTCTGACACTAGTTATTTCTCTGTGTCAGCCCTTCCTGGTGAACATTTGTGTTGGTGGAGGATTCTCTGACTGCTCCTAACTTGCAATAATCTGCAAAGTTGGTCAGCCAGAGGCTCTTGACATTGGCCTTAACTTAAGAGAAGTAAATGACAAAAAGTAGCAGGACTGATTCCTGAGGGACTCTGCTTGTGACTGGCCTCTTTGTAGAGGTGGACTCCCCAGTTCTAACCTCCTGGGTCCTTTCTGTGAGCCAGCTGGCTATCCACCAGGTGACATAAGGGTTTATGTCTAACCTTCTGAGTTTGTCAACAATGCCCAAGTGAGGTATTGTGCTAAATGCCTTGGCCAGGTCAAGGGTAGCCAACGTGAACCATCTTGCCCTCATCTCTCACTTTGGTGACCTTCTCAAAGACGTCCACCAGGTTGAGTAGGCATGACCTGCCCTTGATCAAACCAAATTGGGTTAGGTTCAGTTTCTGGAGGTTTCCTATGTCATTATCAATCATTTCCAAGACAGTTCTTTCCATGGCTTTGCAAATGAGGCTAGTGAGACGTATGGGTCTGCAGTTTCCAGGATCTGTAGATGGCCCACCTTGTGCAGCGGGTTGACTGTTGCTGTTTTCCATTCATGAGGCACAAAGCCTGCCTGGAGGTGATAGTTAAATAGAAATCACAGATGGCCATTTAGAAAGCATCTTGGGGATATTGTCTGGGCCCACTGATGCAGTGTTCTTGGCCTTATAAAGAGCATTAAGGACTGTTCCCTAGTGATATTAGGGGGAGTTTTAATCATTTGTTAGTTAGCTTGCCTGTTTATTCTACTACAACCAAAACTGAGCAGTCAAAAAGGAGCTCATCATCTCAGTATATAAAACATAAAAAACACACAAACTTCCTCGGCACTTTCAATCATGCAGAACAGCACTGGACCAGTCAATAATCAATAGTTTTAATACAAAAGTACTGATGAAGTCCAGGTTGTATTAGGACAAAAGCACTTAAATATTACATAGTAAAAGATTTTTTTAATAGAACTGCTGTCTCCACAACTGGTCCGGTGCTGTTCTGGATGACTGGAAGTACTGAAGAACTTTGTGAGTTTTTTTGTAACCGAAACTGACAATATTCAGATAATCCCAGACACCTAATACATGTACATCTGTATGATATAAACAATCACATAATGTCAGTACAACAGAGAAAAACTGTAACAAATGTAGTGTGGCACAATTATAAAGTACTGTCATTTTAGTTTCATCCCAATCTTAATGCCAGAATGGTAAACAGAAGGGGGCTATCTTCTTGGGGAATAGGGAGACAGCCACTATTCCCATATATGATTTATGTCAACATTTTTCTAAGTTTATTTAGAACTACCTTGTTTTCTTCATCTTTGAGCATTAAGCCGTATGCACAATTTATTTCTTCTTTGAAAGAAAACAATAAGGCTAAATTTCTTCAAAAAAAAAAAAAAAAAGAAAGACGAAATTTCTTTCCTTACTCATCATTTCATTAAGTCCATCAGTGGATTAAAAGGTTGAAAAAAGGGCTCTAAACTTCATTGCAGAACATTTATAACCTGGTCTCTGACATAATTTAATTATTTCTCCCTTAGTTATTACAACACAGTCTTGCTCGGGTAGGATGTTTTGAAAGTAGGAAGGATTAAACTGAAGAGAAAGAAGTGTAAAACAAAAAGAAAAAAAATTACTCTTGTCCACATAGGGTGTGTTTGTTGGGGGGAGATGCCAAGATGGGATGATCAGGGGAGTTCTGGTATTTGTGTGAGAGGATGTGGGTAACAGAGGATACCATGGAGTAGTTTCCCAAAAGTTCTATTTCGCAGTGCACCAATTAAATAAGAGTATGAAGACTAAGCTCTGAGGAAGAAGAGGCATAATCCAGAGTCATCCATGCAGGTGCAGAGATATCTAGAAATCTGAATTCCATCAGGATAAAATGAAGCAAGCATATTGTCTACCACTAAAAGTACTATTCCTCTTTCTGCTTATTATCATATGCTTCTTCTGTCTCTAACCTCATCCTTACAGAAATATTCCAATGTCAACATTAACAATTCAAATCACTTTTTTTAAGAATTTAATCAATACATTTGCTTTTGTGCTTATTGCCAACTTATCTATTCCTTTCAGCAATAACAATTACTAGGGTAACTTCTGCAGCATCTAGTACCAGAATGCGGGTTGCCATATAAACCAGGAATGTGAAGATGTCTGAGGTAAGGCAACGGGATCTGTACTGATCCCCGAATGACAACATCACCGAATAACTATCGGCCGGGCATACTTGCGTGAAAGTGCTTTTTACCGAAGAAGCACTTTCGCGTAAGTATGCCTGTTGTGGAGATCGTACTATGGTGTGGATAAGGGAATATTCCCTTTTCCTCACTGTAGTGCGATCTCGGAGTGAGAATATTAAAGTAGGGGTGTGTGGGGGTCTGAGGGGTGCAGGGGGGCTTGCCCCCAGCATAAAAGTAGATTTACTGTTTTTTTTTCTTTCTTTTAACACACTTTAACGAAAGCGCTTTTTCGGTGAAAGCGCTTTCGTTAAAGTGTGTTCGGTGATTGTGGATTCGGAGTATTGAACTTTCGTTCAATAGCCCTAGATCCAAGGCAACATCAACCTGGCCATGTGGGAAGGAAACTCAGCATGGAAAGGAAGCTGGGATGTTACACACAGCCAGCAGAAGAGAATGCTACAAGTTTAACTGCCAACAGTGGCCAAAAACAGCATTTAATATCTCCTTTATCTGCAATAGCCAAAAATCAAGTAACATTACAGTTGTGTTACCCATGACATAAGTGTTAAAGGTGAACAACTGTATGCAGTATGGTTTTGCAATTAATAATGCAAGTATGAGCGGGCAATATTAGATGCACAGGGGCATCAATATACTGATCCTATACAAACTACTGCTGGAATCACTAGGATTTATTAAATATAGACTGCTACTCTTACCACTGTCTTGCCCGAACCAATATTCTGGGACCTCCTTTAAAGTACCACCTTTCTTCAGTTTTTGTCACCACAACCAAGTTTGTGTTACTCCATCAATATGAAACGCACCCTGTTTGTGTCTTTCGGCTTTTCCCAGTTCAGGGTTGCCACAGCGGAACTCCGGTCCGCTAATGATTGGTAGTTGATTTTTACGTGCCGAGTTACCAGCCCTGATGCACAACCTTCAATGAAGGTACGCCCATTCATGCATGTCTCCACGCAGAAGACGCTCTTGCTGAGAATCGAACCGGACAGCATCTTACTGTGAGACGACAACGCTACCGCAGCACCACCAACGCACCCTGTAATCTTGCCTAATCTCATTGCAAGAGTCAACATATCTCTCCATCATTTCTTGCTAGTCCTGTCTTTTGTTTTCTTTTCCACTCTATTCATCCTTTGTACCCAGCATCACACAGTGCTTTTCACACCCGTACCTACATTTTGTTTTCCATAATGAGTTATGTACTTCTCTGACTGGTGCTGTCTTTGTCCACCTACAGTTCTCCTGCTGCACTTTTGCCATATCATGTCTGCTATACAATCTTCATACATCTCTGATTAAGGATGAAGTCATGCTGGCATACATTCATATTTCCAATGTCAACAAGAATATTCCACCAGGAGAGAGATGATCCGCATATACAGCACAGAGTTTTCTGCCATGTCTCTTCACAGTCACCCACTACATCCAAATCCTTGGTAATTTGTCCATTTTGAGCCAGGAACTATAAACCAAAAGCATGCCCTTCTTTACCACTCAACATGGGCAGCATACCAAAAATAGACATTGTACACTATATAACTTTGCATTTCCAGCTCCACAAGCTGCTCAGCTGTAGCTTTCTTTACTACAAGCATCCCTTCATACACCTCAAAGACATTTCATTACAAAAACAGAAATAAGCCACTACCCCTAATCAGTGCCATAAAGGTTAGATCACACTGATTCTGACAAACTATAACGCTTAATGTCAAAATTAAAAAGCTGATTAACACTGCACTGAAGATACTCAGAGATTCACCTAGTATAAAAGCATTTTTTTCTAGTTCAATTAGTTGTCAGACTAAGGTTTTCAATGACAGATAATGCAATTAGGATTTAGTTGCTAAGGTAACACCATTAGCATCTAGTTGCTAAGAGAGTATGGAAGACAATATATAAGTCAGTTCCATGAAAGTAGGATGCACAGAGTTTGACAGAGAGTCAGACTTCAGATTTTGTTTGGCTCAGCTTAGACGGTGTAACTATTACTAATAGATCAAAATATGAAGCAAATACAGTACATGGTTAAATCCACCCAGTGACCCCCTTGTCACATTTTAGTTAGTTTAAAATAAACTTAAACAAAAGTGCCAGTTCCCATGTGATGATCACACTGTTGTGCATTTACCATTGGTAATATTACATGCAGTATGACTGACAACCACAGTTAATTTAAAAGTTAAAAAAAGCTAAAAACAGTGGTTCCCGTAAGCCAATTACACTGTAGTGCATTTGCAACTTCTAATAATGCTACGTGCAGTGTGATCGACAACCAAGAATTACAGTTACTTTAAAAGTTAAAAAAAATCTAAAAACAGATGTTACCATGCAGTTTACTTTAAAAGTAAAAAAAAAAAAACAGTGATCATCAAACAGCTAAAACACCTGATACTAGGAATGATGCTGTTATAAATGAAAAATTATTTCTAGTGATCCATTAGCTCAGCATCAGATGTAAATAATTTATTTTACCAAAATTTAAAAGAAATACCATTTCCCATTTGCTAGTTATGTACAGTGCAGACAGGACTGATAATAACATTAAATCACATCGGCAATTGGCAATTGCAACTACCATTGAGATTTATGCAAAAAAAAAACAGATTTAATACCTGATGCAAACAATGTGCTGCTGCTACACATCAATTGCTTACATCTGAAAAATAAGTATTCGACATGGTAAAACACAAGTACTGAATACAGTGGGAATGATTTTCAAATATGATTGGAGCAATACAGACATGTTGCTTTTCCATGGTAACCAAAACATTCCCTTGAAAGGTCAAAGGAGTTTATTTTAAATAGTAAGGGAGTAGAATGGGGAAAAGGGATGATGCATAGGTTTCAACTTGCTAAGAGGCCAATGTGGAACACTCACCATAGCAATGTGTGACAGGCAGTCAAAATGTGGAACACCCCATTTTTGCACTGCGTGAAAAGTGTACCTTGATCATGGCCATGGCCTTTCAACCAAAATATACTCATGCACACACACATACACACACACACACACACACACACACACACACACACACACACACACACACACACACACACACACCCTCACATTCTCTCTCGCACACACTCTCTCACACACAGCAGTAACTTCACTGTTGGTATAATTTATGGATTTCTTTGTTTATTCATAATAAAACATCCAAGGATACTCTGTCAATTAAGTGGCTGTAACTGCTGGATACAGGGTATGAATCAGAAAGATGCAAAGGCACAGATACACAGGTGACCCACCACATACCCAGTCACAGAAATGTATCCAGCAATTAGTGCCACTTTATTGACCCAGTACTTTTCAGATGTTTTACTGTGATTCACTGAAGGAAGAAATGCATACATTGTGCCAACAGTGAAGTCACTGCTGTCAAACACATAGAGTCCAAAGCATTACATCTCCATCACCCCCTCCTCACACATATTTTTTTTTTCATTGCTGTCTGTTCTTCAGACACTTTTCACATAGTAAGGACTGCAGTCCCTGAGAAATCATTAACAGTTTGAGTTTTAGACTTCATAAAATGCATGGTAAGGCAAAATGTGTTATTTCTTCAAATTTCAAAGTATATAACAATATTTAAAATCATTGCTGGGAACTTTGACTACATTTTTTTTCTTCATCCCTGATTCTTGAGCCAAGACACTGTCAGATGTTGTTGTAAACACCATACCTCTCAAATGTCCAGATTTTTGCCTCATATTTTTGGTCTTTTCCTTATAAACTCTGTTTTCTGTCAAACCACTGAAGACTAAGTCTCTAAATAATTACATACATTTGAATTTCAGAAGTTATATCCTTCAGAAAATGCATGCTAACATGAATTCTGTTATTCTAGCAACTTTCTAAGTTTATAAGAACAATATTTAAAATTGGTTCCATTTTTGGGCCTTTGCCGCCCCCCCCCCCCCCCCATTAATTAAGGCTATATCCAGATTTCTTCTGCTAAAAGGTTGAGGGTATGACAGTCATCTCACACACACACACACACACACACACACACACACACACACACACACACGCACACACGCACATGTGCACACACATGAACGCACGCACAACACGCACACGCACGCACACACACACACACACACACACACACACACACACACACACACACACACACACACACACACACACACACACACACATACACATTTACCCTTGTCATACCTCTCAACTGCCCAGAAGTTTGCAAAATGCCCACATTTTTGTCTCATATTTTTGGTCTGTTCCTCATAAAATATGTACTTTTCTGGCAAATCACAGAGGAATGAAATAATAAGATAATGACAGAAATTTGAGTTTCAGACATCATATCCTCAGAACATGTATGGTAACACAAAATCTGTTATTCTAGCAACTTTCTAAGTTTATAAGAGCGATATCTAAAAACTGTCCCTATGTTGTGGCTTTATCACCACATTATGCTTGGGTATTGGCTCTGCCCAGATTTCTTACTCCATTGGGTTGAGAGGTATGCATTTAAAGAGAGGGAAAAAATAAAATAGAAGCAGAGCACTACTAAAGTAAATATCTGCAATGCCAACAGTTAAAAGGATTCCTTTTAACTGCTGGTATTGCAGTTATTTATTTTGGTACTGTTTTATTTCTATTTTATTTTTTCTCCTTCTCTTTAAATGCAGTTTTGCACAACCATTCCTGGTATGTGATTTGGGAGCTCTCTTGGCTCCCATCCTCAGGAAAAGTTACTTGATTGGCTCATATACCACGAGGGCAATTGGTTGTAATTGCAGAATATAAGTCAATCAAAAACTGTGTAGTGTGGCCAATGCTGTTCAATGCGGAACAGTGGAACACCTATTTGACTGGTTTGTATACCATGATGCCGGCTGGCAGTAATTGCAATATATGAACCAATCGAAAGCTTTAATGTTGAATGGGGAGCATTCCACATAATCCAGAGCACTTGGCTGCTCAGGGATGATGTGAGCTTGGTGGTTGGTACCGTGTAGAACAAAGTGAGAACGGAATACTCTGCAGAGCTAAACTGTAAAATACAATGAAAATGTCATAAAAAAGTAGAAAGATAAGCGGTATATGGTATTTTTAGGATATATGCTATACATTTCTGAAATAAAAAAATAATGTTTTCTATAGGCTGAAACGTTGACACTCTTCATTTAAGTGAAAGTACAACCATGTTGGTAAAGATGCACAAAATGTATAGCCATGCCTGCATCCCTCTGTAGGCTGTCTGTTATGAGTTAAAACCAAAACTAATGCAAGAACACTGTTTTCTCATAGTGGTATCAAGTCACTGCAATGTAGACTAGATGGACATTCACAAATGAAATCATGTAAAAAAATAAACTTTCTGAGAGGGAGAGAGAGATGCTTAAAAATATCAGTTATTCAGTACTGTCAAATCACAGTAAACAGAGATAATCAACTAACAGTAGCACTCCGAATGAGTCTCTCAGCTGTACTGTATCGGTGCATTCTCTTTCAAGTCCTGCTGAAGAAAAAAAAATCACCTCAGAGTACATGTTAAACACTGCTTTTCTACTTCTTATGTCATAATGTGTAGCAATTCTGAAACAGTGTGTCGATCAACTCTGTACTGCGAAGTGTTTTTAAGAAAAATATTTTATATATATATATATATATATATATATATATATATATATATATATATATATATGTATATGTATATATACATATATATATATATATATATATATATTTTTTTTTTTTTTTTAACAAATGTTCACTATGACCCTCCACTCAACTACAATGGAGATGTAGTTGGAGGAGCAATTCAGGAGTCTCATATAGATCATCTGACTGCAACTTCCAATCACATGTCTGATGTATCTTCATACAGGTAAGCTGAAAAGGAAAAATCTACCATTTTGGTGGTACATTTTTCCAGTTTCAACAAAATAAAAATGCAATGCTTTAATACGGAGTTATGATGGCTTTAAAAAGGGGGTGGTACGCACCCCTATGTCCATGTCTAAATCCTCCACTGCTTTCTGTAATTTTCTGTCAGCTTCCCAAGTTATTCATATATTGTTAGTGTATAGCAAATTACATATTTTTGGCCACATATGCCATTTAAAAGTCCTGGAATCTATCTCCAAACATTTTACCTATATCCCACTACCTGCACCATTCACTCTGCACAACAGTATCTTGTGAAATTGTGGTCACCAATTGTTTGCTTCAATTAATTCTCATGCAGCCATAAATATTTTAAGAGATGCATATCCAAACAGTAAATGAGAAAAGTAATGACTCAGCATATATACATCTACCACAGAAGCTCTCTTCTGTCAATATTTTAAATTCTCTTTAGCTTTATATTCTCTAAATAAAAAAGCCAGTCAAAATATTTCATAGAAAATTACAAACAGGAGTTGTAATGTTTCTCTGATAATTAGTAGGCAAGAAATCACTTAAGAAATTTTTTTATTCAAATACCACTTTACTTCTTAATATAGTAAGCACAGATTTTTATCTTACCACTACTTTAAAAAAAAAACTCAGAATTCCTAACAATTATATTCTAAAACCTTCTTTACCTCTTCTGCCATGTATCCCTCTATCATTTATCCCATAAATTAACTTTATATTTTTACAACTTTACAAATTATAAAACAGCATTTTCAAAAAAAATGCACAGCTGGATTTATCATAACCAATATATGTTGCTGCACATTCAAATATAAAATATTATAACTGGAAGTAAACCCATATTTCATGTAAAAATAATCTAACTTCTATCTCCCCTGGAGAGGGATAAACACTTGCATTTGAAGCAATCAAAATACTTTTGCCATCCATGCTATTGACTTATTTACTTACCCATTCATTTCTTAACATTAATTTTCATCTTGTCAAGTTTATCTGGCTCTCTTTCCATTTACCATCTTCACCAAAGTTAAAAAGCTCTGTTTCTCTCCATTACTTCTGATTTCTACAATAGTCTATGACATCTGGGGAATTTAACATGGTCTATTTCATATGAACGAATGTTCATAATTTCGAACGCTCTAAAGAGTGAAAATGCCAGACCTCGAAGTGCTTCTTGTGGAATCACAGTACAGTGAAGGTCAGGATATTTGCCTTTTCCTCACTATACTGTAATCTCGGAGTTGGTATATATATTTAGCTGGGGGAGTTCGAGATCTAGCATTTTCACTCTTTAGAGCGTTCAAAATTATAAGCATTTGTTCATATGATGTAGACCCAATTTAATGTCTATATATAGACATCTGATCTTGCTTTTGGGATGGTTCTTGCTGCAATAAAGCCTCACCTAGAAAGACAACTTCAGGAGTCTCTCTGTCAAATGTCTCACTATTACTCCCAAAAGTTTCTCTTTTCATGCAAAAGGAGTAGTTGTACCACTTCTGTATGATCGGTCCAAGTCTTCCATTTTGATGTATATTACAGTTGTGTCAGATTTTGATATATGGTACAGTTATGTCAGATCTTACTATAACAGTAGATGTCCACTGTTGCAGAGTTCTTTAAACTTGGGATACCTTGCCAGCATACCAAAACCTTTATACCTTCCTGGTGCTGTATGGCCTATGTGCAAAGCATAAGGTACATGTGCGACATACAGACACCCAGTCCTCAGAATTGAAATGCCCTAGAAGACATGGAGCAAACCCAGAGAAAACCAATAACATGTACATCCAGGAAGGGAAGAAGGAGAAAAGGATGGAAGAAGGACCCTTTGGCCAGAAGGAGGGCAACAGAAAGAAACAATGGGCAAGAGGGAGGGACAGAACACTGCAACAGTCTGAAGTAGGACATCTACTGTTATACAACTCTGCTATATATTTCCTTATCACTGTTGCAGTATTCTTTATACTTGGGAAGAGTACAAAAGCTACTGTTAAGTATAAGAGGAGGAATTCACAAAACAGCCCTCCGAGGGGTGTGGCTAGCATGGTCATGGCGTAGCAGCAGATTTCACAAGCTCCACTAAGGAAAATATATCTTCACTGGAAATTTGTTTCATATCAAGAAAAAGTGGATTTATTTTTGCAGAATTTCAGGAATATCTACTTATAAATCGAAATTGGTTATAATTTCCAGTCAAAACCTTCATCTGAACAAATACTTCACTTCTGGGAGATTTTCAACATGAGTTATGCTAAGGCAAACAACCAGAACTCCAGTATAAAAAAGGAACTACAGACTTTAATAACAACTATTCAAGACCTCACAACTAAGATTGATATAATTGACTGTAAAATAGACAACTTTAAAGAAAAAGCTACCAAGCAGATGGATATGCTTCATGAGGATCTAAAACAGCAAAAAATTCAAATTACTAGTATTGAGGAATCATTAACAGACTTTGATGGAAGATTGCTAGAAAATGAAAACAACATAGAATTTTTGCTTAAACAAAATACTTCATTACAACATAAACTGGATGATCTAGAGAATAGATCATGCCGGAGTAATATAAGGATTTTTGGTCTTCAGGAAAATATAGAAGGAAACAATATGTCAAGTTTCCTTAACTCATGGCTGCCAAAAGTTCTAGATTTACTAGAGGCTTTATCTTTCAGCATAGAGAGAGCACATCGGTCTCTCACATCAGGAAACAGTACCAACAGGAAACAACCTAGATCTGTCATAGTAAAATTACTATTATCTTCAGATAAAGACTTAATTCTAAAACAGCTTGGTCAAAATCACCTTTAAAATACAGTGACTCTATCATTCGTTTCGATAATGACTGTTCAACAATGGTAATTACCAAAAGAAAGGTTTTTTTACCTCTAATTAAAGAACTGAAAAAGGTACAGATTAAGACTCACCTCTTGTTTCCAGCAAGGCTGAAGATTTTTCTTCCTGATGGACCTTCATTGTTTGAGGATCTTGATTCTGCTGTGACATATGTTAAAAATCACACATTACTGGAAAAAATAGAAGAGATGGAGTGGGCTAACTCCTTTCTTAAAAGAATGGCTCCTAAACCTACATGGAAATCTACTGAAAATCAAAAGAGACTAAAGAATAAATGAGAAATACAGACTATTTATAAAACAAACTATTATTGTGGACTATGCTTTAATTAACAAGTCTGTTTTGATATGTTATAAATACAAGATAAGATCTACACTGCTTTTCATATGTTGCATGTATATAATGTTTCTTTCATAACTTAATTTGATATAATATAACATACTTAATATACCATCGGTATATTTATAACTAACACTTTAAGTATTCATTTTATATAAGTAAGCATACCATATAAAGATGCATTACCTCAGTATCTGCTTCGTAGTATAGGATACTACTTAGCTGTATATTACAATTTAATTTCACACAGCTATAATATATACAGTTATAAATATTTAATATTCTATGTAAGATAAAATGAAGGGATACATTGGAAAATATAAAGTAAAGAAAAATGGAGGGTAGGGGAGTGGGGAGGGAAAGAAGAGAAAAAAAGTTTTTTTTTTTATATATACATATAATTTCCTGTATAGATAGCATATTATACATAAGTCTCTCTAAACTCAAAGTAATAACAATGCATAACATATTCAAAGCCTTCTTCTCTCTTCTAATTGCACTTTATTTAAGTCATAGAGAATAACATATTCATATAACAGTTTCTATCTAACTTCTAATCATACAGTACTGGTCAGCACTGAGCATAAATTGTGTTACACCCTCAGAGTAGAACAAGAATTCACAATGTAATTATTAAATATGTACATGATATACATTTGTTCAGGATAGGTAAATGTTGGGAAGGTAGTGTAGTATCTGTGGGTTTAAATGCCAATACATGCATTAGCTCTGAGAAGCTGGGAGATGTTATATGTGTTTGTATTACAAGGCTTATTATTTATATATTAATCTAAACTCTAGGGAATATATATAGTTAAAAATAAACATAGTGCTTTTAAATGACAGAATAGAGCAGTAGGAAAAGTTACAACATTACTTTCATGCTTTGTTTGAAAACTTTTTTATGACAGTTTTGCAGTTTCTAGTATGGGAAACAGATATATGCTGATTCACATGTATAAAAACGTTTTTTTTTTTTTTACTGAAACTCGGCTGTTTCCCGCCAAAAAATAAGGGAGAAAACTTTGAACATTCTCCTTACCTTGTGCAGTGCGCTCATGAGCTAATTATTCATTTGGAAAACTTTCTACAGTTTCTGGAATCATCTCTTCTCTCTCTGAACTCCCTCGATGATGTGAAGCAGCTGGATGACATCATCACTGTGCGATGAACATTTCCAGGAAGTGCCGAGCTGTATTTTGACTGTAACTTGGTTTAACAGTCTTTTTTTGTTTTAAATCAACTATTATTTACTTAAAATGATCATTTATATGGTCGATGACAAGATTACACATTACAATAACATAATATCTTCATCTTTTGTGACTTGAAGAAAGGATTACAGAACAGATAAAGGAAGAAAATGTAAAAAGAAAAGAGGTGAGAGAGGAGATGGTTATGAGAGAACTGTGTGAGTATTAAAATGTAAATATCTATGTGCTTTATTCTTAGACCCTACAAGTGTAAATACTGATAGTAACATTCATTTTTGTATGTATGTATGTGTGTATATGTGTGTATATATGTATGTATATATGTATATGTATGTATGTATATATGTGTATATATATAGATATATATATATATATATATATATATATATATATATATATATATATATATATATATATAAATATATATTTTTTTGTCTCCCTCATCTTTCTTTGAAGTATTACTGCATACTATGATTATGGTTACCATACTCTTAATAGCTTCATAAATTTGTGCAATCTTTATATTTAAGTGTCATAAGTAAGGTTATGCATATCATTTCAGAATGTTTCTTTGCATAGCAAAGAATTGAATAACAACAGTGGTATACTAAAAAGAACTTTTCAAATAGATATCTTATTCTGCCACTAGTGAAAGCAGTTGTATATACATGTGTTTATAGTGACTACATCCCATTTGGGGAATGACACAATGTTTATTTAAATGACATACTGTTTATAATTACACTTACGTCTTCTAGTCATTCTAAATATAATTATTTACAAGGGATTCTAACTACGTTAGCCTTGTTTTACTTTTTTTTTCTCTCTCTCTTTTCTCTCTCTCTCTTCCGTCTCATGTTCATGTATATAAGTTAAATAAAGGGAATAGATATATCGAGAGTTACAAACATGTTAATACAAAATATAATTACATTTAAACAAACCATGGTTTGAACAATAACATTGTGTCCAGGATAACGTGTTATATCTGATAATCTAATAGAAATGTTTTGTTTATACACACAACCTCTGTTATCTTTGTTAATATTAAGGCAGTGGGCTAAATTACTTAGTCCTTTTAAATAATCTGTTAGACATTTGCCTTATTTTGGAATGTAAATCATATTTTGAATCTATTAGGTTACATAGGTTTCTTATTATAGATGATATCTATGAACGTATAAACCTTCTAGATAACACTATATTAGGACAATTAATGATTTCATTAGAATTTGGTTATCTTAATGTTTCTAACTTAAAGTATATAAAGTATGTTATTAGTGGAGTTTGTACTCTGTTGTTACAGATTAGGGGTTGATCTCAGTGACAGATGGCATTGGGATTAGGAGGTTATAACTCCAGGTGGGGAGCATTGGGGTGTTTGTTTTTATGTAGTGTATGTAATAGTTTTTTTAAAAAAGAGTTTTTTGACATCTAGAGTAGCTTATTTACAGAAAATATAAAGAATAAAGCTCAAGGAATACATGTTTTTCCTAAAGACATGAGATTTAATATTTTACTAAGAACAAATTCATTTTTTTTTGCAGTAATTTTCACATTATACATATGATATTGATATGTTACTAACACATCTTTCAGGTACAATTACATAATATGACTATGTTGAAAGGTATGTCACTTAACATAAATGGTTTGAACAATCCATATAAAAGAAGTAATTTATTTAAATATCTAGCTTTTCACAAACCTAATATAGTATTCTTACAAGAAACCCATTTAACAAAAGATACTATTAAATTTCTAGATACGAATAAATACACAAATATAGTAAGCTCAGAGTGTACGAAAAAAGAGGTGTAGCAATATTGTGGAGCAAAACATTACCATTACCCAGAATAATCAAAACATACCAAGACAATAAAGGTTTGCTTTGCTTGGCTGTAATTGAGATGGGTAAGAAACTATATACATTAATAAACAACTATTGGTTACCTGGTATTGGTACTAATACTATTAGACACATATTGAATCAAATAGTTTTACTATCTAAGAGACATATCATTATGGCAAGTGACTACAACTGTATCTTAAACCCTAAAGATACAACCACTTCAGGAAAAAGAAAATTACAGCACAAGCTAAACAACTTATAAATTTCATAGACTTATACCTACTCAAATACATATATCATTTTGTGGATCATAACTCATTACAATACACATTTTATTCTAATAGATACAAAACATATTCTAGAATTGATAGAATATTTCTTTCCACACAGATAATGAATAAATTGCCCAATAGCAAAATCATATCCTGCCCAATCTTGGACCATAATACCATCATATTTTAACTTAATATTAATAACACCCATAGTGTCCAAATTAAAAGGATTTCAGCGTATCTCATACAACTTAAGGATTTTCAATTATTCATAATAGAAGAGACACAAAACTTCATTAATATAAACCCAGCATCAAACACACATGATATATTTATTTGGGATGCCCTAAAAGCATATTTATACAGACAAATAAACAAATAGTTTCATAATAAGATGAAAACATGGGATAAAAATATAAGAATAATACAGGATAAACTGGACTCACTATACACAAATAATAAAGACAACCTGTCTTCAAAGAATAATAGGGATGAGATATACAAACTAAATGAGGAATATAGATCTATCCTACATCATAAAACAAAGATAACACTAGAAAAATATAGGTTTCTTGCTTATTCTGTAAATCCTAAACATCTATCATACCTTAAGAATAAGACCAAAAGATTAAATAAATATAATTATATTAAAGAAATACATTCTGCAAAAAAAGAAAAGAGAAGTTCATAGTATCCAAGATATATTAGAAGAGTTTAGATATCACTTTCATGAAATTAATCAATTCACACAACAATTTCAAACACAACATAACATAAGAGATTATATTAACAAGAATATATATAATAAACTAAACAAACAACAAATAGAAGTTATTGATAAACAAATTACTTTATCAGATATATAAAGTCAAGTAAGTAAGCTTAAACTAAACAAAGCTCAAGGTAACAATGGAATTATTCCTGAAATATATAAGATAATGCCCAAAATGGCTATTTCCTTAGTACACAAAGTATATAATCTGGCCCAAAATGATAATATTACACCCCCATCCTGGAAATATACATTTATATCCCCTGTTTTAAAATCAAATAAAGACCCAAAATTCTGTTCCTCATACAGACCAATATCTTTACTGAGTATCAATTATAAGATGTTTATGAATATATTCTCAGAAAGATTGAAGAAATTCTTACCCCACTTAATAGATGAAGAACAGACAGGATTTATAACTAACAGAAGTACTTTTGATAATATAAAACAAACGCTATTATAGACTTCTCACAAAGGAAAAAAAGGAACTTATAATTAATTATTCTTGATATTAATACAGTCTTTGATTCTATTAACTGGCTCTATCTATTTACTGTTTTGGAATGCTTACATTTTTTACATAGTTTTATTAATCTTCTAAAACATTTATATGAAGAAACCTATGCATATATCAAAATAGGGTCATATATTTCCAATAAAATATCTATTACAAAAGGCACCAAACAAGGATGTCCTCTCTCTCCTCTACTATTTACTTTGATCATGGAACCCTGGACAAATGAAATAAGAAACCATAAAGAAATAGAGGGTTTGGAAATGGATAAAGACAATATAGCCAAAATCCAGCTGTTTGTGGATGATGTTCTTATCACCACAAAGGGAAATGGCTCCTCATTCATGTCATTATATGAATCAATTAAAATGTTTCAGATTATGTCCAGTCTATCATTCAATGACAATAAAACAAAAATTCTACCCATATATCCCAATAACAAAAAAAAAAAATTAAAGAGGATGATAGGAAATAATACATATCACATTGCTAATGCAGATCAAATCACTTATCTTGGAATCATTCTTGCCAAAGACATTAAATCAATAATTCAATTAAACTATAACAAATGTTTACAAAATATCCAAGAATTATTTTCAAAATGGAATACAATAATATTTACTACTGAAGAAAGACTAACCATTTAAAATGATAATTCTACCTAAAATCTTATACATAATACAATCCATTCAAATTCTACCCTCAAAAAGGTTTATAAATAAACTAAACACTCGAATACTAAGATTCTTTTGGTCACAAAAAAAAAACTAGAATTACTATTAATCAACATACTAACAGCTGGAAGAATGGTGGAATAGCTTTCCCAGATCTAAGTCTCTATTCGATTTCCACTATAATCAAATCAATTTCTCAGCTCTTAGATATAACCTATTTAGCTAAATGGAAATCTTTATGGGAAGTAATTAGCCATGGAACTATAACGAGACCAACAACATATCAAGTAGAATTCATAAACACACCTTTTATATGGATCTTAAAAGAATATTTTATCACACATACTAATCCTAATCATACTGCCAGTTACATACATAATATTATAATTAATTTTAGAAACTTTATATATAAACATGTTAAATATAAAGACTACTTTTTGTTATTTTCTATAGCATATACACAAGAGACTTTTGTTACCTCAGATATTAACAAAATTTCTCAACTGAAAAAACAATGAACTCAAATACTGGTTCCAGCTAACTTATGAATACAAGACTAGTTCAATGGATCATATTATACAGGAATATACACTTAATAATTCCTCATGGTTAGATATACAAACACTTATACTATATCTTGATAATAAGCTGAAACTAGCTTCACCAACTAGCAAACATGACACCAAGATATTATTACAATTTCTTCAATCATCATTATTACACCAGCATACATATTCAGGTAGTCTCTCCTTTATTTATAGACTTTTAAGAGAAGAAACATTTTCTTGTACACATAACTACTGGAGTTATTATAGTTTAATTACTCATAATTCCCCAAATGAGCAAGATAAGGTTAATATGCTACAATCAGCTGGGAAAATATTATTTTCTCTGAAATGGAAGATTTACACATGGAGATTCATGAATAGATCCTTTTATACACCACAAATAATGGACAAAATTAATAAAAAACAGAACATCTGTAATAGACGCAACTCTAATGTAGATATTAACTGGCACATATTCTTTTTGACTGATCAACCTTAAATATCTTTTGGAATAAAGTAAATGACTTTTTATAAGCACTTTTTTCAGACAACTTCATATTGAATAAATCATTAATCATATTTAATACACCTGTTCCACGATGTGTTAGGAAAACCAAATACTCATCACTATGGACTATATAGGCAGTGGCTAGAAAGATCATAACAAAAAATTGGATTTCAAAACATCCTCCTACATTCTCTGAGTTTACTAATTTATTAAAAGAAGTTAGTCATTTACAGATAAGACCCATAACCTCTAGAACATCTAGAAAGACATATGAATATCATTTATGGGTTAACTTACAAATTATGTTGGAAAAAAAATTATCATTTTGCATAAAGGTAATTGACTTTTTTTGTCATTCATGAGAACAAGTTACAAAAGGAAGGTTATAGTGTATGTTAATGTATATATACTGGATGTCTATGTACATACTTTAGTTTGTTTGCTTTGTTATTCATATATTCATATTTAAATGCTATAAATACATGTTATCAATTTGTAAATCTATAATGTAAATTATCTTATATATATCTATGTGATTGTTTTCATTATAATCAAAATCAATAAAATTGTTTAAATAAAAAAACAGCCCTCCACAAACCCATGCAGGATAGCCCAGTCAAAACCTGTCCTGGCACTGGAAATGACATCCAACTTGTAATGTTTGATAAAAGTATGAACAGAAGACCAAGCAGCAGCTTCCAAGATAGATCTACTATCCAGACCCTAGAAAAAAGCACCAGAAGATGCCACTGCCCTTGTAGAATGAGCATGAACAGAACAGGAAAACTGTTTGCCATGAAAAAATGGCAAAATGAAATGGCCTTGGAAATCCAAGAGGAGATGGTTTGCTCAGCTACAGCTAAACCCAATTTTCTGACATGAAAGGAAACAAAAATTGCTCAGATTTTCTGGTATGTTTTGTCTTGTCTTGTCCAAGTAATACCTGAGCTGTCTATTTAAACCCAAGGTGTGAACAATCCTCTCACTAGTATTCTGAGGACAAAGGAAAAATAAGGAAGATGAATAAATCATTACCACCTTGGGCATAAAAGAAGGATTATTATGAAGAGTCAGCCTTTCCTTGTGAAAAAAGAAAACAGAAAATGAAGAACTGCCATGAGTACTTGAAATTAAAAGAACCTCTTGGCAGAAGTAACAGCTACCAGCAATAAAAGTCTTCCAAGTACAATGTTGTAGAGAAAAAGAAACTGCAGGTTCAAAAGAGGACTGAGTCAGTTTCTCAAGAACAAAAGTAAGGTTCTGAGAATGAGGAATATGTTTTCCTGGATGCTGAATGTGAAAGATACCTTTCAAAAATTGTTTTGACTTCAAAACTAGAAGCCAAATGTGGATTCATAGACAGACAAGTTGAAATGGTCGGCAAATGAACTTTAACAGATAAATATGCCAAACCAGAATTGAGCAATTCAAACAAATAAGAAAAGACCATAGGAAACCCCATCAAAAAAGGTCCCAGGTCATGCTTAAGACACCAAGTAGAAAATCTCTTCCATTTATTCCACATATGATTTTCTAGTAGTGGGTTTTCTGGCCTCCTGAAAAATCCAATGCACATCCTCAGAAAATTGGTGCCTGAAAGGAATTAAAACTATATCACCTAAAATGTCATTTGAAGGTTAGGTAAGTGAGAATGGATGAGAGACCCCTTGCCTTGTGTGAGAAGATCCATCCTATGAGGTAATTTATGATAACTGTCCCTGGCCAGATGAAATAGAAGGGGAAGCCAGCACTGTCTAGGCCAAAAAGGAGTCACAAGCAAGATTTTGGGTGTGCCACAAATGATTTTGTGCAGGACCTTTGGTATTAGAGGAAAAAGGGGATAGGCATACAGAAACACCCCCTTCCAAGAAAAAGACATGGTGTCCGCTTTCCAAGTCAAAGGACTTTGTACTCAGGAACAGAAATGGGGAAGTTGTCTGTTCAGAAGGGATGTAAAAGACCTATGTACAGAGTACCCCACCAATATACAATGTCCAGAAACACCTCCCTGTGAAGCATCCATTTGTGAGGATTTGTCCTGGACCTGCTGAAAGTGTCTGCCACCAGATTATACTCTGAAGGAATGTAGACTGCCTGAAAAACCATGTGATGGCAGGCTGCTAAATCCAAAGTCTGAAGAGCCAGTCTCCAAACAAGGAAATATTCTTTGTCCCCTTGCTTGTTGATGTGCTGCATGATTGTGGCATTGTCTGTAAAAACTTTTAGAAGACCTGGAACTGAAGGAGTGAAAAGCCTGGATAGCTAGGAGTAGAACTCTCCTCTCCTTGATGCTGGTATGGTCTGTCAGTTGTAGACAGGACCAAAGACCCTAGACTTTTAGATTTTTGGAGGAGGATCCCCAACCATGATCAGAAGCATCAGTGTACAGCTCTTGAGTAGGAAGATCCTTGGAGCTGTAAAAAGACCAAAAGGCAATGCAGAGAACTGATGATGAGAGGAAGAAACAGAGAAACATAAAAACTTCCTGAAGACAGGTTCACTAGGAGTATGGAGGTAAGCATCCTTCAAATCCAGATACAAGAAAGGCTAAATGAAGCCTCAGAGGGAAAAGTGTCTGAAGAGAGAACATCCTGAAAGAAGGGATCTTAAGAACGGTGTTGAGAAAAGACAGGCAGAAAATGGACCTCCACAACTCCTCATTTCTGTGAACCAGAAACATTCTGGAATAAAAAAAAATGTTCCCTGTTGAGACAAAGGGACAGGTTGGATACTTCACTGTTCTACCAGATCTTGCAGAACCAAAGAAAATGAGGGAGCTGGCAATGAAGAGGCTGAGGAAGGCTGGAGAATGGAGGAGATGACTTCCAAGCGATAAATTAACCATTTTCCCTAATGGATAGTACCCAGGTGTCTGTGGTTATCTGTTGCCAAGCTGGAAAAGAGAGAGTCAGTTTGACAAAAGAAGGTTTAGATGGATAATTTCTCTGGAAATTAAGGACAGGGAAATAAAATTTTGCTTCAGGTCCTGCAATAACCTTACCCTTATCCTGAAGAGTTTTAAAAAATTCCTGCAGTACCAAAGAAAGTTTGGTTGTCTAAGGGGGGGGACTCTACAAGTCTGGCCTTAATGTCTTCAGGTAAGGCTTGAAGACACAACCAAGAGTATCTCCTCATGACATATCCAAATGAAGCATCCCTAGAAAAGGCATCAGTAGTATCACAACTGCAGTTAATGGGATGGTGAGCCACCTGAGAGGCAGAACTCAAAACAGAAAGGGCAGACGTCTTACTGTCTGAATCGGGCATATCAGTCAAAATCCCTCCAAGGTGGAAAAGAAGAAGAGCCAGGACATATCTAGTTATGTGGGGCTGATAATTAATGACCCTGAAGGCCACAATAGCAGATGGATAGCAGCTTGGATAGCTTTTCTATGGACATGGTAACAACAGCAGGACCAGATGAGGAACTTTTGTACAAGCACTTGTGATCATCAAGAACTTTATAAAATCTGTCTGGCTTCTTAGGAGCCAGAGGTTGAGAGTCAGGAACCTGAGAAGCTGCAGAAAAGGCATCCAAAAGCAGCTAAAACAAGATGGACTGCAGAAGGTCTGGGTGAGTTTGTTTGTAAGAGTTCATAATATCTCTTCTGAAAATCAGAAACCTGGGAACAGTCCCACTTAAAGCATTCTGCCATGTAGACCAGTGTATCCACAAAAGATAATTTTTCAAAGGGAGAACCAGGGAAGAGTGACTCTTCTTCATTAGACCCCAAGACCACAGGAGAGTGGATCTGGGAAGAGTATGCCAAAGACTCTTCACTAGAATCGACCTCTTCATCAGAAGAATCAGAATCCTTAGGACTTTTAGAAGGGTGGAAGATCAGGAAGCAGAAGCATGGACAGGCTACCCTTGTGGGGGATTTAGGGCCATAAGGGCATTGAACAGCCCCTGAGTAAAATTCTGACACTCTTTGTTTGGATCCTTAGCTACAGAAGCCATATGTTTGCTTTTTTGTTTCTTTTTTAAAGGAACATCTGTTTTAACAAATCTAGGAGGGTTAGACCCCTGCCAAGATTCGCTAAGAGTACTAGGCACCTTTTTCCTAACTAATATCTGAGGAATCCCCCAAGGCTCCTTAGATATAATCAGCTGTGGTTCCCCCTCTACATCTGCAACAGATGTATACACAGCCTCAGCAGATGTGAGGCTAGACAGCTCCATGCATACCTCTCAGCTTCTTAGTGCAAGAAATCTGGACAAATGCCAAAAAATAACACATTTTAAATATTGCTCTTATAAACTTAGAAAGCTGCTAAAATCACACAATTTGTGTTAGCATGCATTTTATGAAAGATATGAAGTTTGAAACTCAAATGTAGTCCATTTAATTAGTGGCTTCAATCATCAGTAATTTCCCAGAAAACCACTAGTTTTAGGAGGAAGAGACCAAAGATATTGGGCAAAAATCTGGACATTCTGTGAAATTATGGACAGTTGAGAGGTATGGCTCCATGTCTCCAACTAGGTTGTGGCAGAGGGAACTGACATTGGTACCCGGCAGCTCTCAGGTTCTTCATCCTGGATGGAGACATCCAGTGGAGGTTGGGCAGCAGCAGAATCAGTACATGCCTTTTGGTGGCTGAACTTTAGGGAAGGCAGATTCAGCCATGGTACCCTGAGCCAAACACTTTCACGTATACCTTATGCTTTGTATGTAGGATATATGTCTGACATATGACACCAAAGAATTTGGTATGTTGTCTGGAATTTCAGCCATCCTCAACAAAATATCCCAAATGTAAAGACTACTGCAACAGTGATACAGAAGGCCAACTGTCTTGTAAAAATCTATGCAGTTTTTTTCTTATGCAACTTACTTTTCTTTTCAAGAACTAAATAGGATTTTGGTTCAGTTGTTTTTCTAACTAATTCAGTATCAGACTTCAGACTTCCCCATGCTTTTATATTCTTACTTTGTCACCAACCTGTAAAGGTATAGTTTCATGCAGTCACACATTTTCTGTGTCATTTGATTTATTTCCAGCATTTCCTTTATATTGATTTTCAGCCATCAGCAATGTTGCTGTGGTAGGATGATCTTCCCTTCAGTCTTTAAGCCACTTAAAGATGAGCTGCAGACAGACAAAGGTTCTGCAGTGCAGTACTCCTGCAGTCCATGGCTGCAAGATAATGATCCTAAGAGCTACTGCTATACTTATTTCTCATGAGATTTTAGATGGTTCATCAACCTGTCCATGGAACTGTGGACAGGGTAGACTGTAAATTATATGTCTGATTTCTCATTTATGCACAAATCTCATGAATTACTGACTTGTGTACTGCAGACCATTGTCAGGTGAAAGAATACCAGGTATCCCTTATCTCCAGAATACAGACTTTAAGGTATTAATTGTACACTGTTAATCTGATTATTTCAGAGAACTTGGAATGATAACCTAAATATGAGGTGCACCTCTTCTGCGAACTGGAACAAACTCGAGCTCAGCTGACTAAAAGATGAGTTTGGGCATGAAGGCCTTCAGAGCTTTATTGACGCTGAAGAGTATGCTCCTCTGAGGCTTTCAAGGACTGACTGTCGGCTTCTGCTTTCCTTTGCTGAGCAGATAAGTTCCCTTTGGGGAAAAATTCATTTTCTTAATTTTGTTGATGTTTCATTACTTTCCTCTTCAGTAAAGTTATTTTAAAGCTAAGAGTCCAGCGTTTTAGTGGACTGTCTTAAGACTGTAACATAATTATAAACAAAGTAATTATTTTTTTCTGTCAGTTTAAATGTGGTGTAATTGAAAACATTTTTTGTGGATACATTGTGTTTAGTTTTGTAGGGCTGGCATAGTGTTTTAAAGTGCTTTCTACTGTGTTTTTCTGTCAAAAAAGTAATTTTGTGGACTGGTAGTGTTTACAGGTGATTGCTGCTTGTCTTGCCTGGGAAAAATGTCTCTCCAAAAAATTGTCTGTTTTAACACAAGCACCTGATCTTGTCTCATCTTATGAAATATACAGCTGAACAGCTTTCCAAAAGGCCTTAGATCTGTCAAGGTTAACAACTGAGATACTAGAGCATGTGCAGAGTATTTAGAATCCTTTCTCCCTGATTTGAAGATTCAGGAAAGAATATAGGGAGAATCATGACTTTGATTCCAAATAAACTGAAACATCTATTGGCATGAATAAGGGATTTGTTCTAAAAGTGAACCAATCTCTGAGGAAAACCAAATAGGTTTCACTCACCACAAGAGTTTGCACTCCAGATACTCTCTTGCAGATGTCAGAGTAATAAGGAAACAGTCTTTCAAATCATAAACCAAAAAACAGCTTTATGAGCTGGTTCAAAAGGAGAGAGGTTTAACTTTTCTAGCACAAAGATAAAATCCCAGCAAGGTGCAACTTCAGGTGATCTTAAATGCAAACCCTTTTCAAGAACAGTTTGAACAAAGTCTGAGAGGAAGGATGAGGATCTATGGGAAGACATGCTGAATGGATGACAAATGTAGATTCTTAAAGTTGTGAGACAGGACAGACGATAGTAACTCACAAAAATATAGTAACACTTCTTAAGCACTGTTATACCAGCATTTTGCTGAGACTATGTATTTTGTTTCTTGCCAAACCTGGATGAAGGAGTTACAGAATCCCTTAGAAAATTTGGAAAAGGAGGGGTGAAAATTCTTAGAGGTTCCTGGCATCAGCTTACCCCTCTCATCACACTTTTTTATCACATCTGCAGTGGGTGGGGTGGACTAAATCTCTATCCAAAGGAGAATTCAAAACCTCATTTTTCACATCCTGGAAGTTCTGATAATGCAGGCAGGCAAACAATACCAGTGATCATAGCTCTGGAAGAAGTATCAACAGAGTCACGCACACACTTTGAACAATGAGTTGTGACCTATCGAATGAAAGAAATAAAAAAAAATAAAGTAGGTTTTTCCTCACAAGAAGAAGCTGCAGACAGAACATTCCTCATACTTTCATAATTAGTTAGAATAAACTTTAACATATGAACCTGGCAATTCAACATTCTGAAAATCAAAGTTGCATAAGCATACACTTTTTCCCATACTTAAAATGTTTCTCATCCTTGTCAGAAAGAGTGGGATTGGAATTAACTAAATGTTTGGCAGGAGTAGGATTAGCTAAAGTTATAGCTGCTGGGTCATGTCTGGGATGAGTATATAAAAACTTAGAAGACTGAGGAATGTTATACAATCTATCTGCCTATTTATGGCAGCAGACTGTCTGTCAGGCACTGACACACACATCCTCCAAAGCTGACAGCAGTGGAGGAATGGGTGAATGTCCTGGAAATTACATCTGTAACAGGTCATAGTATTTTCTGAGGGACTGAGAAACCTCAGTGTTCTCCCGGTGACAACAGCAGCACATTCTGGAAATAGTTTCAGAAAAAGAATCCCCCTCCACAGGGAACATCAAGGAATGTGCTCTTCTTGGTGTCTGAATCAGAAATCTGAGGAGAAAGCATTACATCTCTCCTTTCATCTTCCTGTTCAGTTTCAGAATCTTGAATCTGTTCAGGAAAAGAAGCATTCCTCATTCTTTTACGAGAAACCACCTTGTAAGAAGGGTCAATAGCCTGAATTACACCCTGAGCCAGATCTAGTAAACAACTCCTGTCTGGAGAAATTCAAGGAGTAGAAGATATAGGTTTAGCTTTCTGTTTCTTATTGACAGGAAAAATATGGCCAGCAGTGTTGTTAATGGCAGCAGCAGTAGCAACTTCAGGGATGGGCACAGCATTCTGACTAAACAGGGAAGAGTGGCTCTCCCTTGCCCACTGAGGGGACCCCAGCACTACAGAGGATGCAATAACCCCCAGTCCAGATTGGCTGTAGATGCTATACAAGAGGGATATAGGGTAAAATATGTGTCACCTAAGGAATCCCCTTTGGCCACAGTATCACCCACCTACAGCTGAGACAAATTCCCTGCTATGGTGGCAAAGGCTGTTTAACTTTTTCTTTTTGTAACTAGAAGGATTGACCATGGAACTTGCAATTTCTTCCATAATCAAGCCAAACGTCGTGCTTCTTTTCCAGGGAAAACAAGCAACATAAGCAGGTAAAAATTTAGAGTTGTTAAAAGTCACTTTTTCCCCACAAAAACATAGTAAAAGCATGCAAATACACTTTGCCCACCCACAAAAGTAAAATAAACAATTTCTCCACACAAAAATAATTTTCAACTACTTTAAACTACATTAAATTGACAGGAAAAAATGCACTCCTGTTTAAAAGTACAGTTAAGTCTCATGACAGTCCATTAAAACACAAACTCCTAGATTAAAAATAACTTTCCTAAACAGGAAAGTACATTTAGACAATATTTTGTATGTGGAAGGCTTTTCTCCAAAGGGAACCCATCTACCCTGCAAAGGAACAGCACAAGTCAACCTTCGATCCTTGAAAGCTCAAACAGGAGCACTCTCTTTGGTGGCAGGTGGCAAGCTACCTACAATTTCAGCCCATGGGAGGTTCCCCTGAAATTTTTGGAGCTGGCCATATGTTATATCCTTAGCAGGATATAACCCCATATAGCTAAGGCTATTACAGCAGTGATCAATATGATGATCACCACCAGTGGTACATAATCATTGTTTGGACCCTAGTTATTAGACTGGAACCACATAGAAAATCTGATCCAGATATTAACATACGATTGCTAGTAACAAGATTTATTGCTCTCTTTGTATCTGCTGCACATACTCAGAAACAAAGTACCTAAGAAGAAACAAAACTGAATCATCCAGGCAGTTGGATGTAGTTGCTTCAGTCTTGTGTGAGTAGATCCAATCTGTGAAAAAAACTTGTGGTAATTGTTCTTCGCCAATTCCATAATAAGGGAGCACCACTCTTACCTGGGCCAAGAAGGAGTCACTGCAATTATCTTTGGAGAACAATTCTGATATTAGCAGAAAGAGTGGAAATCCATAAAGGATACATTCTCATCCATGGGAATAAAAAATAACCTGTACTTCAGACTTGCTTGCAAGGAATACTGGAATCCTCCTTGACAGAAATCACCATGCAAAATCCAATGGCTCTGTTGTTATGGACTGAGCAGGGATTGAGACAGAGGGAAAGGAAGATCTGGATTCAGAGAAATCTGGTCTCTCTACAAAAGAGGTTCTCTCTTCACAAAGCCCAGTACTGAAAGTAAATCTAGAAGAAATAATATCAGGATATAAGGAATACCAGAAAAGGAAGAAGGAGACAATATGTTGCAGTTTTTAACTAACTGGATGCCTAAAATTCTAAATCTAACAGAAGCTCTCTCTTTTGGTATTGAGAGAGCCTATAGATCTCTTTTGACTTATTCTTTGAAGAAAAATTTTCAAGTCCCCAGATCTATTATTGTAAAATTTCTCTCCAACCAAGACAAAGACCTGGTACTGAAGACTGCTAGGGCTAATTCTCTGATAAAAATAAATAATGCTATCAGGTTTGACAATAACTATAATGCATCTGTTATGACCAAAACAAAAACATGCATTTCATTCATAAAAGATTTAAAGAACCTAAACATTAATGCTCAACTAATTTTTCCAGCCAAAATTAGGATCTTTTTACCAGAAGGTCAGAAACTTTTGATTCTCTAGAAGAAACAGTGGAATTTTTCTCAGAAAAAGAAACTTTTTGATCAATCAGAAAACATGGATTGGACTCTTGTCAGCTTAAGAGACAAGCAACAAGAAATGGCTGGTCTTCAAATGACAACAATAGAAAAAAAATAAGTAATGTTGTTCTCATCTCCTATTTTTCCTAAATAGCTTTATCACAGATATTCAATGGTGTCATCCATTGCAGTTCATCATCAAATGCAAGGTAAAACAAACAAAAATATATACTTTATCAAAATACCTTTTCTATAGTATCTGAAATAATGTGTGTGTGTGTGTGTGTGTGTGTGTGTGTGTGTGTGTGTGTGTGTGTGTGTGTGTGTGTGTGTGTGTGTGTGTGTGCATGTTATTATTACTATTACTTATAAGTTCCTTTATATAATGCATATTAACATGTTTAACTAATCAACTTACTTTATATATAATTTCTATACATAATTTCAAGTAATCATTTTTTTTTATTTTTGGTTATTCTATCTGGTGAATGTGGTTGCATGTGATAAGCTTTATCTATACACAGTGAGTGTTGTGTTGAGTGGCTTTGGCTGCATGAAAATCATTTATATACATTACTTCACTTTATTTTAATAGGTTTAACTTGTGTGGTGTTTGTTCATTACTTGGTCTCTTATTCAAAGAATTAGAGATGCTATTTACAGGTGGTACATTTATTTATATAAGTATTATGTCATTTTTTTTTAAAAAGTAGTGCTTGTTCTTATTAAAAATATAAAAATGGCTTTATATGTAACTCATGAGTGTTAAACATAGCTACAGGCAGGTTTTTTTTACAATAACTGCTGCCTTTCAGTCCCATTCCCTGCCTAGTGTTAGTTAAATTGCTTTAGAATGTTTTTGTCACATACTTCAATCTGTTTTGTACCTTATAACAGTCTAGATTCCATGTTCAAGCTGCCTGCGCTACAGGAGATGCATTTTGAACTTTAACCTCATTCACAGGAAGTGAACCTTTAGAATGTTATACAAGCAGCAGAAACACAAACATAGAACATTTAAAATTAATCTAGTTAATTTTAAAACATATACGGCGTTTTTTGTGCTCATTATCTTTTAAAAAATGGAATAATAAAGGAAAGAAGAATGCAGTGGGAAAAAGAAAAAGAAGACATCTGCAGACTTAGACACCTGGTACTAATTTCTGTTCAGTGATATCTTGTGGTCATCCTAATTATAGTCCAGTGAACATTGTGTACTTTAAATAAGTACAGTGTAAATATAATATACTCATGCAGCTGATCATCACAGAACAGAGGAATATGTTATTTATGGTGATGAAAATCCTTGTTTAAAACAATATTAGTGGTTTTAATGTGTTGTGAAAGAAGATGAAAAAATTAGTATAATGTTAATAACAATGAATTAGGTAGTTACTGCTGTGCAGAATATTTCTGATAAACAAAGAAGTACCCATTACAGAAATGGAATTTCCTCTACAGTTTCTCTGTTTCTATAATATGCTACCTGTTATACTGTACACACAAATACTTAAGCACTATCAGACTAGATTTTTGATTATTCAGTCTAAACATTTCAGGACTTGGCATTGTGTGTCCTGGTATTTTAAAATGTTACTTTCCTTAACCGATCCATTATTGTCACTGACCTAACATATTGTTTCATATCCACACTTCACTTATGCAAGTACAAACCATTAATGTCTTTGCTAGCCATGTCTTATATTTCTGACATTTTTTTACTTTTTCATTGTTCAAGGGCTATCTGGTATTTTCTACCTGGGCTCCCTCTGAATACAGATTCTTTACGAGAATAAATAGCTTCATTAAATAAGATTTAATAAGTAAAATAACATCTGCTTCCTGCAACAGACAGTGGCACACCTAAAGGTTTAATCTTATAAAAAATATAACAAATACATAGATCATGGGTGATCAACAGATAATTGAAGACCTGAGATATAGCACAAAGAGGTAGTTAAGCATCAAGACTGTTGGTAGAATACAGAATACTTAGAAATGCATAGTATGAATAAAGCTAACAGCATAGCAAACAGAGAATGACATGTGCTATACATAACATCTGGCAGTGTGTTAAAATAGTGTTACCGAGAACTATTAATCATCTGAAAGTTGGTAAGATACAGATTAAACATCATACATAAGTAAATGATGCCACATTGCAATTCTATATACATAAAGACATCCACATGCAAAACACAGTCAAATTGAAATACATATTTACACAAACCACACTTGTCTATTCATAAGTAAGGGGTCTACAGATGTACTTACACAAGGTATAATCAACTGCCTGCAAAAAATAAATACCCCCATAACCTTTTGGCATTACTTCAGTATGCAGTTGTTCCAATGCTTTCCTTGAAATGCAATTGTGAAATCTACCGCCTGATGTGATGCCTAAAAGAGCTGTGCAATGCAACAAAACAGTAAGGTTAAACACATGGAACACTTCATTACTAAAATGCAAATGAAAACAAGTATTCAGGACATTAGCATATCTTATATGGGATAACATATGGTTCACTCTTATGCACGCTGGTTGATATAAAATTATTTTTTATACAAAATGATTTTTACAGACATTTGACTGGAAACTATTAACAGTGATTATAAACTTGCTCTGAGAGAACTATATTTATTT
Source organism: Protopterus annectens (assembly GCF_019279795.1). Taxonomy (NCBI): domain Eukaryota; kingdom Metazoa; phylum Chordata; order Ceratodontiformes; family Protopteridae; genus Protopterus; species Protopterus annectens. The sequence goes on from NC_056743.1 coordinate 1,553,829,407, forward strand.
GACTTTTCTATAGTTATTAATTTGCATATAACAGCATTTATATACATTACTGCACTTATAATTTAATATAAGCTGTTGTCTTCTTTGCTATATGAAACAGTTTAAAGGATAAGATGCTTAAAACACCTCAATTTGCTCAACATCCATTGCCTTAATTATTCAGAGTTACTAAATAGCTAACTATTGGAAAATAATATTATTGAGCAGGTTTAACTCTTCAAAATGTTCTGCATTTGTTAGCAAAATATGTAATTTTATTTTATACTCAGCTCACTTTTAAATCATTTCGTTCATCTTCCATTGGTATGATGAATACAAAATCTTTATCCACATATCTGAGAATATGGGAATGAAAACTACTATAAGCAAATTTGTAAATACATGATACTTAAAATATAATCATAAAAAATGCTTCCTGTACAGACGTTATGTGTTAAATGTGTATCCTAAGTACTAGAGGTACTGATAGTAACATACATACAATACATTCATAATACAAACATTCACTTAAAAACACACACTCATTTGTATATTTACTCTCATGCATAAATACATACAAAATATTCACTCTCTTAACTGGTAATATACATAGCAAGCACCTACTCACAATTTACAAGCACATACACACAGTTATATGTATGCACATCCCTGTAAATATATTGTGCATATATAAGCACATACAATATACACAAATACACAATTTTAAATTGTGGCACCTTTTAATTATACTTCCATATTCTGACTATTAATTTTACCTTTTCACCCATGTTTTTAAATTAGTTTTAAAAGTTTTATGATATGAGCTCTTGATATGTATTGGTGTTATGATGTCTATAGGTTAATATGTTATAGGGGTTGTCAGTTTTTTTTATTTCCTCCATATAAATGCTTAAATACTAGGCTATTTATAGCATTTTGTATAGTAGGATTAATTAGAAGAAATTACTATATAAAATGTCTTGATCAAATAGAGAAATTTGAAATGCATTATTTCTGGAATATTATTGATATATTCAGAAATACTTAATATCATTCTTTATTATTAACATTTCCAACTTTATATATCTATGATCTTAAATATTAATATTTCTTAAAATAATACTTTATATTGTTTTCTTTTTTCTTTTAAAATGACTTGGGTGTGCTCTAAATAGCTATAATTACTAATATTGTTTTAAATTAAGAAGCAGTAACAACTGTTTAGCTTGGTGACAAGGGATGGGTAGGTTGGTGTGATTTGTATGATAATATCATCAATCAGGGAATTTTCTTTCCATGATGGGAGGTTTAAATACATATAAGTTTGAAATTTTGCTTTTTTTGTATCTGTCCATAACAACAATTCCTAGTACTTGGTTATTGTATTTTAAGATAAATCATCTTAAATTGGTGCATTTATATATTTTTATGAATGTTGACATATCATTTTCTCTCATTAAACATCAGTGGACTTAAAAATCCATTGAAGATGAGTAGTTTAAGCAAATATTTAAAATTGCATAAAGCTTGCATGCGTTTCTTCAAGGTGTAGATAGATTGCTGTTTAAAAATTATTCAACTCTTGTGAGCTCTCCTTTGAAATTAAAATGGAGAGGCACTCTTATTCTTTGGAGAAATTCATTACCTATGCCTAAAATATTAAATACCTATTCAGATAAAAAATGGCATGTTGGGTTTAGCAGTAGTAGAAATTGACAATAAAGTATACTTTGGTGAATTCTTACTGGATACCTGGAATTGCAGTCAAAGTTGCTAAGAAATATTTGGATATTATAACCTTATGTACAAAAGGTGAATTGATTATTGCAGGAGATTTTAACTGTATTCTTTCTAGTAAAGACATAACTACTGATAGGGTCCTAAGCTATCCTCAGTAGCTAAACTCTTAAATTATTTTAGTAATTCTCTACATTTGAGGCATATCTATGATATTAAATCAACTAACTCTCTTAACTTTATACATTATTGTTATAGATTTGAACACAGATACACATTGATAATGTTTTTACCTCTAGTAGTTTATTTACTAAAATTGAAGATGTATTGATAACCCTGTGTCCTTTATCTGACAACAATGCTATTACATTTACATTAACATTAAAGCCATAAAATTTGATTTACTATCAGAGAATCTCTGCTTATACAGTAAAATTAAAAGACTTTAAGGAATGCTGTCTAAATGAAACAGACCAATACACTGAAATTAATAATAATGGAGATGTTTCAGAAGTAATTTTCTGGGATTCTTTAAAAGCTTATATATATATATATATATATATATATATATATATATATATATATATATATATATATATAAGAATTAAAAATTGGTACATATGTAAAAAAAGAGTGGGATAAGGAGTTTATTCTTTGCAGTCTAATATAGATACATTGAAATCCAATTTAAATTCTTACGACAAATTGGAAAATGCTGAATTGAAAATATTAAATCAGAAATATTGTGATGTACTTCACCATATAATATCGATAAATCTGGAAAAATTCAAATTGCAAACTTTCTCAATAAACCCAAAAACTTACACAAGTTGGAAGTTGGATCTAAGAAAAAAAAAATACTAATCATATTAAAGAAATAATTTCCAAACAAAGTGATACAAATAAACAAGTGACTGATTTAAAAGACATACTAGAATGCTTTAGGAAATATTATGAAGAAATTAATAACATAGAGACAGATTTAGAAATCAACAACATAACCAGTGACTTTTTGAAAGACAATATAAGATTTAAATTAATCAGCGAACAAAGATCCACAATTGATAAGCCATTCTGTTTTAAGGAGTTAACAGATCAAATTAATAACCTTAAATCAAATAAAGCTCCTGATCTTGATGGTATAATCCCAGGATTATACAAATTATTCCTAGAGAATATTTTAAATATCCTATTAAAAGTTTTTGAACAAGTTAAATATATGTCAACCATCCCTCTTCCTGGTAATATTCCCTGATTTCTCCTATCTTGAAGCCAAATAAAGATTCTAACTTACATTCTTACCTTCTTATTTTATTATTAAATGTTGATAGTTTCTTCTGCCAGCCTAGTCGACATGGGCGTACTAAAACAGTATAGCAACTGCATCATGTTCACATGCAGGCCTCTTCTCCTAGCACATCATTTTTCTACTTGTGAGAAATGCATCTACATCAATAACCTGGAATCCATTCTCTCTCATGCCATGGTCAGTACTCCTGACAAAGACAAGGTTGCCAGCACAAACACCACACCACCTACATCACATAGCCAAACACAACACACACCCACCTATGCAACAGTTCTCAATAAAAACTTACCTAAACAACAGAGACCCCCAAAACACACTCACAAACATTCCACACACAACACCACAGACATCACACTAACTGACAACACACCAGTGTCTCTCAAACACAGTCCATTAGGCATAACAATAAACCAATGCAGCCCATAAGGCATAACAATAAACCAAACATACAGTCATTGGTGACTCAGTAGTGAGACACACTAATGTCCCCCTCACCAGCCTCGACAAGGAGAAGGTCACTGTCAGTTGTCTGTCATGTGCCAGAATCTGCCACATCACGCACGCACTTAAGTCTCTCCACAACAGGTACAAGTATGACATGCCATTGTCCATGTTGGTATGAACGACTTGACTTGAGATGTACCTCCCTGGACTATATGAAGAGAGACATGATTGAGCTCTCAGAGTATGTGTCCCAAGAAGGTATGACCCTAGCCCTAAGCAGCATCCTACCTTCACCAAGAATGATACCACAATACTAACAAAAAATAATTGATTTCAACAATTGGCTTAGTTTTTGGTGTCTTTCCAAGGGGATCCAGTATCTGTCTGCCTGGGATGACATGGCTGACAGGCCTCGATGTTTTGTCAGAGATGGCCTCTACCTGTCACGTCTGGGGTTCTGGATCCTAGCCAAGGCTCTTGCCTACCCCATTGTGCCTTTTTTTTTAGGTTATGTCTCAAAGACAAAGCTTGCAACATAAAAGATCTGTAAAAAAGCAAATTGAAGGTCATGCTGCTTAATGCTTGGAGCCTTAACCTGAAAATGCATTCACTGGAGATTGGTTCAGAGCTACAGAGAGCACCCCTGCCTTACCAAGATATACCTCATTTCACACTTTCTGACCTCAAAAGGAGGTCAGAAAGACTAAGGGTAATGGAGTCTCTATCTTCATTAAGGACAGGCACACCTCCAGAATGGTTTGCCAGCATGACACACTGGAATTACTCCAGGTGCAACTGACAGTTGGCAAGACACCCATCCAAGTTATAGCCAGCTATAGAACCTCCTCCATGACTCAGGACACCCACTCCTCCTACCTGGACTTACTTGACTCCATCAAGGTACCCCCTAACACCCTGAACCTTGGTGACTTCAACAACCCCACCATAGACTAGGTGAACTATTCCTGCACTAATGCACTCACCCAACAATTCCTTGACTTCAGCAATTCTAATGCACTAGACCAGCTCATCTCATCCCCCACAAGAGGAGATAACATTCTGGACTTGGTTCTCACCAACATGGGTGATTGCTGCACAACTCCAATAGCATCATCAGTCTGTCTCATTCAAAGTTTCTATCCCACCCAATCCCCCCAGCTGTAAACAGGCTAAAAAACTTCTCAAAAGCTGATTACAACTTCCCAAGGGAGGTTATCAGTAGCTTCACACCACCAACCCCCTCAGACAATGGAGATAACTATGCTGAACAGTATGCCAATACAATATACAAGCAGCTGTACAACTTCATGGACTCAGCCATACCCAACAGAACTAAAACCTGGTCCTCAAGGAAATACAAACCTGTCTGGTGGACATCTTCTATCAACAGGCTTTACAACAAAAGGAAAAAACTGTTGTCCAAGGGTAAAAAGGACAAATTCCAAATTGAAAAAACTCCCTCCTCAGCCTCAACAAGCAAATTAGATTACTAGTGAAAACCTCCAAAGCCAATTATGAATTGAAACTAGCCACAGAAACAAAAGGAAACCACAAAGCCTTCATCAGCTATGTCAGAAACCTCCATCGCAAACACCAGGTTTGTTCTGAATTAGTCCTTAATGGTACCACTTATACTGATCCTGTTGACTTACCCAACCGACTAATTGATAGGTTCAGTGCAGACTTCAACCCCTATCCCCCCAAAGGAACATTCAACATCTCCGATACTTGTCCCACATCTCACATCTCTGTAGATCAAGTGTTAAAGGCCCTATCCAAGGCCAAGAACACAACTTCCATAGGACCTGATTGTACACCAGGCTGTGTTCTGCATGTTCTCCAGCAAGAACTAGCTTCACCACTGAGCACCCTATTCAACCACAGCCTAATTACAGGCTTCATTCCAGCAGAGTGAAAAACTGCCATTGTCATCCCCTTGCACAAAGATGGTGCCACTACTGACCCGGGAAACTATCACCCCATTAGCTTGACAAGTCTGATTTGTAAAGCCATGGAGCCATGATGGAGTGTATTATTATTAATGTCATAAACAAGGACATAAGCAATTTCCAAGCACTTGACCTCACCCAATTCGGATTCATCAGGGGCAGATTTTGCCTGTTGAACCTGGTTGACTTCTTTGAGACTGTCACCAAGGCCCTGAATGACAGAAAGTCAGTACATATAGCTTATCTTGACTTGGCCAAGGCCTTTGACACAATCCCCCAAACTGGCTCACTGATAGGACCCACAATGTCAAAATAGGCACCATCACCTCTGATATCAGACTTGTCACTAGTGATGTTCCCCAGGGATCTGTCCTGGGTGCCCTACTGTTTGGCATCTACTTCTCAGAGGTCCAGGTAAAGACAAAGGGCCTGTGGCTGACCAAGTTTGCAGATGACTGTAAGTTGGGTGATTTACTGACTCCCCAAATGATGTTAACATACAGCAAGAGGGTCTTACAGTAACAAATGACTGGTGTCAAAGTCATGGCCTTAAGTTAAACACAATAAAATGTATTATCATACCATTCAGCAAAAACACAGCCCCTACTGATTACCACATCAACAGGAACCCCCTTTGCACACAACTGGTGATGAGAGATCTGGGTACTCAGGTTGATAACAATTTCACATTCAACCATCATGTAGCAGTAGTGGTCAGAAAAGCCTTTTACTTGATTCATTTCATACGTAAAGGGATTGCATCCAGAAAAAATAAGGTTATTACCCCTCTGTACTCCTCCCTCATTAGGTCTATAATTGAGTATAATGCCCCATTTGATATGTATCTCTCCAAACACCTGCACCAACTGGAAAGGCCACAGAAATACCTCACAAAGAGAATCCATGGCCTCCAACACCTGTCCTATGTGGAAGGCTCAAATCACTATCACTCTTCTCAGTATTGTACAAATTGCTCAAAGGTTATCTGTGTCTCGCCTACAAGGCAATATCAGACTCTGCCCTACTAGAGATGTTCCATATCCGTAGGTCTAAGTCAGGCATGGGCAAACTACGGCCCGGGGGCCACATGCGGCCCGTTAAACATTTTGATTCGGCCCGCCAAACTTGAAAAAATTTAATAAATTAACCTTGTTAATGTTTTATTTCCCCTGCAATTCTGATGTTTCCTCACTAGATGGCGCACTCTAGATATATTGGCTTTGTTGAGGTGAAGCGTAGGCCTATTACTCCACGTTTGCACTTTACCTTTTGACCCACCGCCCCTCTATGAAGATGAGCGGACCCAAGAAAAGGAAAGTGGACAGAGAATGTTGAGTGTTCAATAAGGAGTGGACAACTAAATATTTTTTCACTGAACACCGATCATCTGCTGTTTGCCTGATATGCCAAGAAACTGTGGCGGTTTTTAAAGAGTATAATATTAGCCGTCACTTTGCCACAAAGCACGCTAATTATGCTAGCAAGCTCTCAACAAAAGAACGGGAAGCTGCTGCTGAGAAGGTGGCAGCTAATTTGAAGGCTCAGCAAAGTTTTTTTCACCGTCAAACTGCCATTCAAGAGTCAAGTACCAAGGCCAGTTTTATGCTTTCATTCAAAATAGCAAAGGCCAGCAAACCACTGTCTGAGGCGAGTTTTTAAAAGAATGTATGGTAGAGACAGCAGGTATTTTGTGCCCGGAGACCAAAGACAAATTTGAGAAAATCAGTTTATCATGGCGGACAGTGACTCGCCGTGTGGAACTAATAGATGAAGATATCACCAGCAGATTAAACAAAAAGGCGAAGTCATTCACTTTTTATTCTTTAGCACTGGATGAAAGCAACGATGTCAAAGACACTGCTCAGCTCCTCATTTTTATCCGAGGAATCAACGAAACTTTTGAAATAACGGAGGAGTTTTTGACAATGGAGTCTCTGAAAGGACAAACACGGGGAGAGGACTTGTTTGAACGGGTGTCTGCTGCCATCGAAAACATGAAGCTTCCCTGGAGTAAGCTTGTTAATGTCACCACAGATGGATCTCTGAATTTAATGGGAAAAAACGTTGGCTTGCTGAGGAGAATCCAGAATAAAGTGAAAGATGAAAACCCTGACCAGGATGTCATTTTCCTCCACTGCATCATCCACCAGGAATCTCTATGTAAATCGGTGTTACAGCTGAATCATGTTGTGAATCCTGTGGTGAAACTCATCAACTTCATATGCGCACGGGGACTTCAGCACCGTCAGTTCATTGCGTTCCTGGAGGAAACTGATGCGGATCACCAGGACCTGCTTCATCACTCCCGTGTCCGCTGGTTGAGTTTGGGCAAAGTGTTTCAACGAGCGTGGGAGCTCAAAGAGGAGATGGGCATGTTTTTGGAGCGGCAGGGGAAGACTGATGAATTTCCTGAGCTGAGCAACAAGAGCTGGATGTGTGACTTTGCGTTTGCTACGGACATATTTTCACACTTGAATGAGCTCAACGTGAAACTGCAGGGGAAGGAGCAGTTTGTGCATGACATGTACACAAACGTGAAAGCCTTCAAATCCAAGCTGGCTTTATTCTCCAGGCAGATTTTGAACAAGTCATTCACTCATTTTCCTAGACTAGCCACGCTGAAAGAGGCCGGAGCAAAAGTAAAGAAATACAGTGAGTCACTGGATGCACTGCACGGAGAATTCTGCTGTTGGTTTTTGGATTTCGACAAAATTGACAAGTCACTTCAATTGGTGGCCTTTCCTCTGTCACAAGACCCCAAAACAGCTCCAGAGGAGCTTCAGCTCAAACTGATCGACCTTCAGTCCGACCCTGCCTTAAAAGAGAAGTTCAGATCTCTGAAACTAAATGACTTCTATGCTTCACTCAATGATGCCGCGTTTCCAAATCTAAGGCTAAAGCAGATGATGTTGGCTTTGTTCGGCTCTACCTTCGTGTGTGAACAGACCTTCAGCGTCATGAACATCAACAAAGCCAGCCACAGATCCATGTTAACAGACCTACACCTCAGATCCATCCTGAGAATCGCCACAACAAAACTAACTCCAGACTTTGATGCGCTGGCTAAAAAAGGAGACCAACAACACTGCTCCCATTAAAATGCGTGTGTCTCCGTGATACGCGACGTTGTTAAAATAAACAGTGCGCAGATCAAATATAACGCTTCACAGACTGACTTGCTGCAACTGTTTCGTCCTTGCACTGGTCGTTGTTGACTTTTGGCACCGGGAAACAAATTGAATAAAAGGAACAGGACAAGTACATCTGCATCTCCTACCATTTTGAAAAAAGACAGTCAGGAGCAGAGTGATGGTGATATCCTGAAGGATAACAGAACTTTCAGTGCTTTAAATTAAAATGGTCATTTATTTGTTTTCAGTGTTTAAAGACTCATTTCGAAGTCAGAGATTTTATTGTAATGTTTTTCTTCATTTTCATTGGAAATTAAAGCACATGTTTTCTCCATATCCCAAGATGTGTATTTTTCCCCCAATGAGGTGATGTTTTCAAAGCATGCCATCTATCTGCTCCTGTTCCGGCCCCTTTGTCAAATGTTAGAACTCAATGTGGCCCACGAATCAAAAAGTTTGCCCACCCCTGGTCTAAGTCCTCATGAATTACATGGTCAAAAGGCCTAAATCTAATATGCAACAACAACAAATCCTGCTGGAGAGACAGGTTTGTCTTCCAGAGGTTGCCCCGTCTCTGAAATAGACTTCCCATACATGTCAAACAGAGTACATCATTCCTTGTCATTTATTTATTTGTTTACTTTTTGAGTTTGGATTACTGTTTGAGAACATGTCACAGGACAGGCTGAAATCATGGAATACCAAAGGAACCAATGATTGTTTTATGGGTAATAATGAAGAAAACCTATCTTTGACTCAGCTCATCTTACTTTGTTGACCTGACGTGTCATTTTCTTTTCAGTAGTTACTTTTTGTGCTATTCAGTATTCATTAAGTGACTCAATACCAGTACATGGAAGAATACACTAATGAAAGTATAAAGAGCTGAAGTACATGCTAATTAACCAATTCAACATGGTGAAGCTATTCAGAAAGCTATAAAGCAATCATGTATACTCAGTGCAGGCTTTTCACATGAATACCAAAACTCTTTGAAACACAGGCATGATTATACTTAGGAAAAACAAACCATGTTAGGGGTTGTTACTGCTATTATTATGCCGTATGTGCAACAGGCATTAAATCATGGTGCTGCTGTTGCTGCTACTAGACCTTGAGCAAGAAGAAGAAGGGTGTTTATACCCTGTTTAACTTATCATGGACTACATGAAACAGAAATTGTTGAGAGAAACAGGATGAATAGCGAAACACTGAAGAAAATATGCAACCTCAGCCACCCCCACCTCAGGCCCTAGGGAAACAATGGAGAACTCATCTCAGTAGAATCAAAGGTATGTGTCACATTATGTACTCTAGCAACTGGTACTTTCCAGATACCCACAGTGGATATATTAGGAGTGTCACAGGCATCATCCCCTAGAAGATTACATCAGTTTTTAAATGCAATGCTATTACATGCAAGGGAGTATATTTGTTTCCCATGAACACCACAGAAGAAAGCTAAAACCATGCAGGAATTTTATGTAGTAGTGCACTTCCCTGAAGTACTGGAGGCCATAGGTTTCACAGACACAGAAATAAAAGCTCCACCTGGGCAAAAGGGATGGAGGCACTTTATAAACTGTCAGGTTGTCTGTAATTTTTTTTTATTTATTTAACATTTGTTAACCGGGAAAGTCCGACTTGGAACGAAGCCAATTTTCAGTGGAGGCCTGGGGAGAAATGCATGTCTTTGTAATGTGGGAGGAAATTGGAGAACCCAGAGGAAACCCACACGAACGCAGGGAGGACATGCAGACTCCACACAGAAGGCACCCCAGCCAAGAACTGAACCTGAGAACCTCTTGCTGTAAGGTGACAATGCTACCGCTGTGCCACTGCACCATCCAATATCAAACTGCCAAAGGGATCATCAGCAATGTATGTGTAGGTAACCCAGGCAGTTTCCATGACTCCTGAGAGACTTGCTTGGCTACAAACATCTGCATTACAAGCTGAAGCTAAGTGAAACTTGCAGTAGAGAATTTTAGTCTTCTGTTAAGTACAAACTTGCAGTTTTAAAAGTACTTTATTTTCATTATTTCTGTTTCCTAATTGTGTGTTTCTGAACAGTGTGCTATGTGTCTCTCTGCAGTTATTTTTCTATAAGAGGGGGTGGTGTTTTCACTTGTTATCTGATATTTAATAGCCTAGAGGGATTCCTCTGTACTTTAAGTGCTAGCCACAAAGTTTGAGAAATCATTTTATGCTCAACTCCTGAGAGACTTGTTTGGCTACAAACATCTGCATTACAAGCTGAAGCTAAGTGAAACTTTCAGTAGTGAATTTTAGTCTTCTGTTAAGTACAAACTTGCAGTTTTAAAAGTACTGTATTTTCATTTTTTTCTGTTTCCTAATTGTGTGTTTCTGAACAGTGTGCTGTGTGTCTCTCTGCAGTTAGTTCTACACCCTCCCTCCCAGTTCCTGTGTTGGTATTAGTGTTGGTGGCTCTGGAATTGCCCGCCCCTCTGTAAGTCTGTATTAGAACACTCCTCCTGGGTCCATCTCATTTGCTCACTTAACCGAGTACAGTTAGATCATATTCTGAGTCTAGTGTTGACTCTACTTAATATAGAGAGAAGATTTGAGAAGGCCAGCCCACTTAGATTCTTCCTTCCTCTCTTTTTGCACTAAAAAAATAAATAAATAAAAATAAAAAAAGTTTGCACTTTATTCATTTGCTTTTACTGTATTTGTGTTTCCTTCTACTTTATTTTGCTTTTCTTAAAAGTACTCAATTTTATTTATTCTGCTGCATTTATTACTGCTTGGTCGTAGCCTGATTAAATTGTAACTGTTATTCTAAGTCTTTTGATTTAAGCACTTATGCTTCATACAGGTTGTTTTACATTAAGAAGGTTTGTGGTCTGCACTGTTGTGGCAGGACAGGTAGCTTACATCCTTCTAAGCTGGGAATTGCTGATTGAAGGCCCAGTGTCTGCTATTCTAAAAGTGTATTAGTTCTGGCTTAAGCACTTGGGCTTCAGGCCAGTTATTCTACATTAAGAAGGTTTGTGGTCTGCACTCTTGTGGGGGGAGAGGCTGGATTCTGCCCTTCTGAGCTGGGAATTTCTGGTCACATGCTTATTGTGACTGCTTATTTGAACTGTTTCGTTCTGAAATTGGTGTGCCTTGTTGCTGTAGCATAGACCAGATTCAGGCCTGCTGAATCTAGCTTTGTTTGTATAACTTGGGCACTGATCCAGGCCATCTTTTTTTGGAGAAGGTTCCCCTGTACCCTAGTAAGCAGGGGTGTGCAGTTAGAATTTGTCTGATTGAAGACTGCTGGAACAGGGCTCAGTTTTGAGCTTTTTTCTGGTTTATTGGGTAACTTGTTTAAATCAGTTTGTTCATTTTCTATTGTTTTATATATATATATATATATATATATATATATATATATATATATATATATATATTGTACTTTATTCATCTGCTTTTACTGTATTTCTGTTTCTTCCTATTTTATTACTGGGGGCATTGACTACAACTCTGATCTGCGATAAATAATAATAAGTATCTTTTTCTGTGCTTTTAAACTGTTTTTTTGAGTGTATCTGCTTTATTTTCTGAAAAAAAAAAATATATATATATATATATATATATATATATACTTGTTTCTTGCCTTTCTATGCTAGTATAGTCCAGTTTTCCAGTTAGTACTGAATTCAGGGCTGTGTTACATATCTCTGTGTTTTCCCATACCTTACTTGGATAGAAGGAAGTTTCTCTGTTCACCTGTGAGAGAAGGGAGCTTTGAGCAGCCTATCTGTCCCTGGAGGAGTGGTTTCAGCCCAGAAATTAGTAGTTTATTGGCCATTTTGGGCTAATTTCTGTCTCTTTCATTTCCCTGCTATAAATACCATATTTGCCCAGTTTTGCATGCCAGGCAGAGCCAGTTAGCTAGGGTAAAATTATTCCCAGCTCCACAAAGTCTCCTCTTCAATTTTTCCCTTGGAAATAGAGAAACTTTCAACTTAAGCACTCAAGCCATTCATTTCTCAGCCCGGCACTTGCTCAAAACTTATAGCAAGCACTTATAAACCCTAGCACTAGACCCTCCTGTAGTGTACAGAAGGACAAGGCTCTCTATTCAACCTTACCAGCCATCCAGTAAAACAGTTCACTGTACCTATCCAGGCATGTCCAAAGGGCAGTTTCAGGTGTACTCTGCAGTCCAACTGGTGAATCTGGGCATTTTGAGGCAATGTTACAATTGCCTCATGTACACAGACAACCCCCTCCTCCTACCACCAAACACTAATACATGTGAGAGATGCAGTTATACAGCCAAACTAGAGGCTAAGCTCTCTCAACCCAAGACTGGATCAGACAGTCAAGAGGAGAAGGGGAATACTTGCATAACACCACCAGTCTTACATAGACCCATTAAACCAGCACTGGCAAAAAACATACATAAATACATGAAAACATACTCGGAGGCTCTAAATAAAAATCTGCAAAGCCAACAGAGACTTCCAAAGCAAACATCTAAGCAACCACCACCCCCCAACACAAACCATGAAACACATACTTCACAAAACCAGTGTGCCATGCAATCACAGCCCTTAAGGCAAAATAACATACCCAACATACTAGTAATAGGTGACTCTGTAGTCAGGCACACTGACATCCCACTCACTAGGCTAAATAAGGAGAAGGTTACTGTTAACTGCCTGTCGGGAACCAGGATCTGCCACATAACACAAGCACTCAGGTCACTCCAGAATAAGTACAAATATGACTCTGTCATTGTCCATGTTGATTTGAATGACCTGAGCCATACCTCCCTGGACTACATGAAAAGAGACATGGAAGAGCTCTCTGATCATGTAGCCCAGGCCGGTATGACCCTGACCCTGAGTAGCATCCTGTCCTCACCAAGAATGATACCACAGTATAAAGAAAAAATTCTCAATTTCAACAATTGGCTATGTTTTTGGTGTCATTCAAAGGGGATCCAGTGCCTGTCCGCCTGGGATGACATGCTCGACAAGCCACGCTCCTTCGCTAGAGACGGCTTGCACCTGTCACCCTTAGGCTTTTGAATACTGGCCAAGGCTCTTGCCACCCCATAGTGCCTTTTTTAGGCAAGGCTCAAAAGACAAACCCACCACCGTAAATAGCACAAGTAACAAAAAACTGAGGGTAATGCTACTCAATGCCAGAAGTCTAAACCTCAAAATGCATGCACTCGAGGCACTCCACAGTATGGAGAAAATCGATATATGTGCAGTAACAGAAACCTGGTTTAAGGCTCCAGAGAACACCCCAGCACTACCAGGCTACAACTCTTACCACACATTTCGGCCACAGAACCCAAAGTGAAATACAAAAGGCAGGGGTGTATCCATATTCATCAAGGATACCCACACCTCCAGGTTAGTGGCACAGCATGATGCTTCAGAGATCATCCACGTGCAACTAACAATGGGCAAAACTGCAATTCAAATTGTAGCTTGCTACAGATCACCCACCATGTCGCAGGACCCCCATTCTGCATTTCTGGAAACACTGAGAAACATAAAGGTTCTACCAAACACCCTAATACTGTGTGATTTCAATTACCCAAACATTAACTGGAAGAACTATTCAAGTAATAACTCCCTTGCCCAACTTTTATTTTATTTTATTTTGCTGTAGCATAGACCAGATTCAGGCCTGCTGAATCTAGCTTTGTTTGTATAACTTGGGCGCTGATCCAGGCCATCTTTTTTTGGAGAAGGTTCCCCTGTACCCTAGTAAGCAGGGGTGTGCAGTTAGAACTTGTCTGATTGAAGACTGCTGGAACAGTCTCAGTTTTGAGCTTTTTTCTGGTTTATTGGGTAACTTGTTTAAATCAGTTTGTTCATTTTCTATTGTTTTATGTATATATATATATATATATATATATATATATATATATATATATATATATATATAGCACTTTATTCATCTGCTTTTACTGTATTTGTGTTTCTTCCTATTTTATTACTGGGGGCATTGACTACAACTCTGATCTGCGATAAATAACAATAAGTATCTTTTTCTGTGCTTTTAAACTGTTTTTTTGAGTGTATCTGCTTTATTTTCTGAAAAAAAAAAAAATATATATATATATATATATATATATATATATATATATATATATATATATATATATATATTTGTTTCCTGCCTTTCTATGCTAGTATAGTCCAGTTTTCCAGTTAGTACTGAATTCAGGGCTGTGTTACATATCTCTGTGTTTTCCCATACCTTACTTGGATAGAAGGAAGTTTCTCTGTTCACCTGTGAGAGAAGGGAGCTTTGAGCAGCCTATCTGTCCCTGGAGGAGTGGTTTCAGCCCAGACATTAGTAGTTTATTGGCCATTTTGGGCTCATTTCTATCTCTTTCATTTCCCTGCTATAAATACCATATTTGCCCAGTTTTGCATGCCAGGCAGAGCCAGTTAGCTAGGGTAAAATTATTCCCAGCTCCACAAGGCCTCCTCTTCAATTTTTCCCTTGGAACTAGAGAAACTTTCAACTTAAGCACTCAAGCCATTCATTTCTCAGCCCGGCACTTGCTCAAAACTTATAGCAAGCACTTATAAACCCTAGCACTAAACCCTCCTGTAGTGTACAGAAGGACAAGGCTCTCTATTCAACCTTACCAGCCATCCAGTAAAACAGTTCACTGTACCTATCCAGGCATGTCCAAAGGGCAGTTTCAGGTGTACTCTGCAGTCCAACTGGTGAATCTGGGCATTTTGAGTCAATGTTACAACTGCCTCATGTACACAGACAACCCCCTCCTCCTACCACCAAACACTAATACATGTGAGAGATGCAGTTATACAGCCAAACTAGAGGCTAAGCTCTCTCAACCCAAGACTGGATCAGACAGTCAAGAGGAGAAGGAAAATACTTGCATAACACCTCCAGTCTTACATAGACCCATTAAACCAGCACTGGCAAAAAACATACATAAATACATGAAAACATACTCGGAGGCTCTAAATAAAAATCTGCAAAACCAACAGAGACTTCCAAAGCAAACATCTAAGCAACCTCCACTCCCCCAACACAAACCATGAAACACATACTTCACAAAACCAGTGTGCCATTCAATCACAGCCCTTAAGGCAAAATAACATACCCAACATACTAGTAATAGGTGGCTCTGTAGTCAGGCACACTGACATCCCACTCACTAGGCTAAATAAGGAGAAGGTTACTGTTAACTGCCTGTCGGGAGCCAGGATCCGCCACATAACACAAGCACTCAGGTCACTCCAGAACAAGTACAAATATGACTCTGTCATTGTCCATGTTGGTTTGAATGACCTGAGCGATACCTCCCTGGACTACATGAAAAGAGACATGGAAGAGCTCTCTGAATACGTAGCCCAGGCCGGTATGACCCTGACCCTGAGTAGCATCCTGTCCTCACCAAGAATGATACCATGGTATAAAGAAAAAATTCTCAATTTCAACAATTGGCTATGTTTTTGGTGTCATTCAAAGGGGATCCAGTGTCTGTCCGCCTGGGATGACATGCTTGACAAGCCACGCTCCTTCGCTAGAGATGGCTTGCACCTGTCACCCTTAGGCTTTTGAATACTGGCCAAGGCTCTTGCCACCCCATAGTGCCTTTTTTAGGCAAGGCTCAAAAGACAAACCCACCACCGTAAATAGCACAAGCAACAAAAAACTGAGGGTAATGCTACTCAATGCCAGAAGTCTAAACCTCAAAATGCATGCACTCGAGGCACTCCACAGTATGGAGAAAATTGATATATGTGCAGTAACAGAAACCTGGTTTAAGGCTCCAGAGAGCACCCCAGCACTACCAGGCTACAACTCTTACCACACATTTCGGCCACAGAACCCAAAGTGAAATACAAAAGGCGGGGGTGTATCCATATTCATCAAGGATACCCACACCTCCAGGTTAGTGGCACAGCAAGATGCTTCAGAGATCATCCACGTGCAACTAACAATGGGCAAAACTGCAATTCAAATTGTAGCTTGCTACAGATCACCCACCATGTCGCAGGACCCCTATTCCGCATTTCTGGAAACACTGAGAAACATAAAGGTTCTACCAAACACCCTAATACTGGGTGATTACAATTACCCAAACATTAACTGGGAGAACTACTCAAGTACTAACTCCCTTGCCCAACTTTTCCTAGAATTTATAAACTCAAATGCCCTGGATCAACTGGTCAACACTCCCACCAGAGGTGACAACATATTGGACCTGGTCATCACCAACATGGGCGACTGGTGTTCCACATCAAAGGTCAACCCCTTGTTGGTTAGCTCTGACCATAAACAAAACACTTTGGATATCCATATTCTGCCCCCCACCCCCGGACAAGAAAACCACCATGAAAAACTTTTCAAAAGCAAACTTCATGTTACTTAAGACCAAGGTGGAAAGTTTCAAAGCCCCCATGCTGAAGGATAACACTGTCCAAGCTGCAAAATCCTTTACTAATGCATTCTACGGGCAGCTACAAGAATGCATGGATTGTGCCATCCCAAACAAAACCACGACTCACTCCTCCAAGAAAAGGAAACCAGTCTGATGGACTCCTGCCATAAACAAGCTATACAATAGAAGGAGGAAACTAGTACAGAAAAGAGTAAAATTCCAAGAAGGAAAGACATCCCTGATCAGTATCAGCAAGAAACTACGATCCCTCATAAAATCATCCAAGGTGAGCTTTGAAAGAAAAATTGCCAAGGACTGCAAAGATAACCACAAGGCAATGCTCAGATCTGCTCAGAGTTAGTGCAGAATGGCACAAAATACACTGAACTGACCGATATTGCCAACATCCTGGCAGACAGGTTCAGCGCAAACTTCACCCCCTCTCACCCCCAAAATGGCCCATAACCATACCAGAAGAATGTAGAGTCCCTGAAATCACAAACACTCAGGTGAAAACAGCCCTCTCCAAAGCCAAAAACACAGTATCAATGGGACCAGACTGTGTCCCAGGCTGCGTCCCACACTAGGTCAAAGATGAACTAACCCTTTACCTAAACACACTGTTCAAACTCAGCCTCTCCACTGGATACATACCCATAGAGTGGCGCACAGCAATGGTTATTCCACTCCACAAAGGTGGAGCCACAACAGACCCCAGGAACTATCACCCTATAAGACTGACTAGTTTGGTCTGCAAGGCTATGGAGCACATCATCATGGAACTCATTAACAGAGACATTGTGAACCTCCAAACACTGGACCCTACCCAGTTTGCTTTGTTAAGGACAGATCATGCCTCCTAAACCTGGTGGACTTCTTTGAGACAGTTACCAAGGCTATAGATGAGGGAAAGGTGGTACATACAGCCTACCTAGACCTCGCTAAGGCCGTTGACACCATTCCCCATTCTGGTATTATAGACAAGCTCACCAGTCTGAACATAAACCCCTATGTCACAAGATGGGTTGCCAGCTGGCTCATGGACAGAATCCATATGGTGAAAGTTGCGGGAGCTAGGTCCAACTCTCAACCGGTTACAAGTGGCATTCCCCAGGGCTCAGTCCTAGGACCCCTCATGTTTGGCACATACTTTTCAGAGGTACAGACAAGCACAGGAGGACTATGGCTGACCAAGTTCGCAGATGACTGCAAACTAGGGGCTATAATTGACTCTCCAGCTGACACAGACATCCTCCAAAAGGGTCTCACTGAGACGGATACCCGGTGTCAAAATCATGGCCTCAAGCTAAATGCCAAAAAGTGCATAGTCATCCCCTTTGGAAAAAATAAAGTACCCACAAACTACCACATAGGTGGTAGTCCCCTAAATACGAAAGACGTAATAAGGGATCTGGGGACCCAAGTAGATAGTAATCTCACCTTTGATAATCACATTGCCAAAGTGGTTAGAAAATCCTTCTATGAGATCCACCTAATCACAAAAGGGCTCGCATCCAGATCAAAAGAGGCCATTGTGCCCCTCTACTCATCACTCATCAGACCCATCATAGAGTACAACGCTCCATTTGGGATGTACCTTGCAAGACACCTGCAACAGCTGGAAAGACCACAGAAGTACCTCACCAAGAGGATCAATGGCTTCAAGTAGATGCCCTATGTAGCTCGACTGAAGAAACTCCAGTTGTACTCGGTTGCATACCGCCTACTCAGAGGTGATCTCTGCCTGACATACAAGGCCATGTCCAACCCAGAATTGATGGACATGCTCCACCTAAAGAAAACTTTATCCCCTCGAGCCACATGCTCTTGGGATCTAAACCTCATCACAACAGTAAATAGAATGTGCTGGAGGGATAGATTCCTGTCCCAGAGACTTCCCATGCTTTGGAGCAAGATCCCAATTTACATTAGGCAGAGCTCCTCGCTAACACTCTTCAAAAGAAACCTTGACGAATGGATGGGAAACAGAAAGTTTACCTCGGGGATCACTTCAGTGGCTCTGCTGGACAGAGGCACAGGGAACTAATCTAAGGGGGTGGCAGAAGCCAACACATTCTGGTTAGGCTTATAAATGCCTTCGAGCAGATAGCCTAGTACGTAGCTATGAACCTATGAACATATATGGCACACTTGTAAGCTATACACCAGGTTTGCTAGGGGTGACATTCCTCAAGGGTATCTAGAGGGGGATGGAGGTTATGCACACACAACTCCACTGAGCAAGGATACAAGTCCCATGTACAAACTAGGAATACCACAGAACATGTGTTTGGTTTCCTTAAATCAAGGTTCCAGTGTCTAAACACATCAGGAGGTGCACTGCAATAAGAGCAAAAAATCAAAACCTCTAGTTCTGCGGTAGATATTGATAAATCCACCTGGGGATTCAATAAACTCTCTGTAGGCTTAGCTTGAAGCCTACACGGAGTTGACTTATTTGCACGATGAGCAGTAGCGCTAATTACATATGCATGCAGCGCACCGCATTTAAATGTAAATAAATCCAGTTTTATGGCCAGCAACAGTGCTGCTGGCAAGGAAACCATGTACAGCAACACAAACACCTGCAGACATGTACACCTGTTTACCTACAGGCAAACTAGGTCTGCAGGATTGCGCAGAAAGGCACAGTGATAACCAGGGTTATTAATAAAACAATGTATATACTTCCAACACATTACATAAAAGTGTGTACAGTAGTGTGGAAACCCATTTCAGGCATACTGAATAAAAGTTCTGTAAATGATCAGAAAGGGTACACAGACTGCATTATAAATAAATAGTCAGGAGAAGTGTGTGCATTCAAATGTGACACACAGATGAATTGTAGGAATGAACACAGGGGAAGAGGGCAGGTGAAATGTGGTAATGTACAGCAGATGAGGGCATGTCAATGAAGAAAGTTGTAGCATGAACACGAATCACATATTGATATGACATAGTATGTACTGCATAGTTCTTGTATACTGTGTGACTGTCACACAAGGTGACATATCATTAGAAAGGATTCTTTGTGATATAAGCATCCTGACATGAACAATGGTCATCAAGTACAAATATCAGGAGTTAGGTTCATATTGTGAAGCTGTGCAAAATAAGTTGCCTGAATATGAATGTAATGTCAGCATAGGTCTCGACCAATTGGGACACGTAGTAACAGGCTCATGGACAACAGAAGACAGAAGCATACACATTCATGGGCAATATCCGCATAATACCACCAGAAATCCCATGTCTTTGACATAACATATGTGATTGTGAGTGACCGTATATGGCTCTGCAAGAACACGCTTGTGCAACTATTATG
This sequence comes from Protopterus annectens, assembly GCF_019279795.1. Taxonomy (NCBI): domain Eukaryota; kingdom Metazoa; phylum Chordata; order Ceratodontiformes; family Protopteridae; genus Protopterus; species Protopterus annectens. The sequence goes on from NC_056743.1 coordinate 1,553,849,688, forward strand.
ATTTGTCAGCAATCTCTGAGGCAATCAAGTACATTTAACATCTGCCAGAGGTATTAGGAAGTACACTGTTACACTTGTATTTGAAATTACAAGCAATCCTGGCTAGTTGACAGGTGTGCATGCCATTTATATGGCATAATCCACACTATCATGAATGTAATCTATGGCATCAATGTTGTCAGTCAGCTATGTGTTTACTGTGTGCATCACAGAAGCATGTATCACACATTCATCTTGTATAATACCTTGGTGGGAGTTCCACATGATCAACCAGTAATGTTTATGCAACAAAGAAAATACTTAGGTATTGTCAATAAGATGTGTGGGAGGTCATTGTGGCAATTGTGGTGCACTTGAGTAACTCAACTCTTTAAGGTGTATTGGGAGGTACATGAAAAAGGGTGCTTTCTACTCAGTTATTGGTGTGATGAGGGCTGAGAACTATGGAACTATAATGCCCTTTGATGTGGATGCCCTGCACATACTCAGGAGTTCTGTTACATACAACTGAGTACTCACCATTGTGGGCACATACTGGTGGACATTCCACATACAGACTACCTGAGTACACAGGTCACATACCTTTTGGTCTGCTCATAGGGGTGTGCTGTCTATATGATAATTAGCTTGTGTATTTGCTTTTATGATGTAACTAATACCCCCATTATTTTGTTTCATCTACTTTGTCCCCGTGGCTGTGGCAGAAATCCTTTGTGTGTGTTGATATTGTCTCTGTATTATTCCCAGACCACACTTGGATTCAATGATCATCCACAATTTGCAATCCTTCACAAAGCTGGGTGGACAAAGGATGTGTAAATCAGTCTTGATGTCTGAGACTTAAGTGAACAGGAAAGGGCCTAGCACAAAACTCTGCATTACTGACCTGATTACTGGACTCTAGCTATAGGTCACTTCACACACTTCAACATATTTATCTGTCACATATGTGATTCAGTAGTTTACCCACATAGTAACATAGTTGTTTATGGCCACTTGAGAAAATTTCTCATTAATACCTAAGTGTGTATTTGTGTCAAATGCCTTGGACAAGTCACGTTCTGAAGGATGATAGTGTTGTTATCATGAGTGCCCTTGCTGACCTGAGAACATCAAACAAATATAACAGACATGATGTAGCCTGAACAAATCACACATGTTTGGTACACAGTCAGGATATTACCTGTGTCCTTTTAGAAAAGATCCATGATGATTTGTTGGTCTACCTCACAGATAAGGAGAGTCAGGATGTGTTTATAACTCAATGCATCAGGTGATGGTCACCCCAAGTCAAAAGGATGCATGTTGATGTACACCCTGCTATGGAAACATAGGCTGTCTGGAGGCTGTGTTGAAGTATGGCTCCAACTGTGTCTGGTAGGTCATGTTTTGAGTCACACTATAAGCAACCTGTGATGTTGTCAGGGCCCATTGAGTCTGTGTTATAATCTGTAGGGAGCACACAGATGAGCCACCCTCCTTAGAATTAAACTGAGTAATGCTTGCATGTATACTTTGCCCAATGGAGAGTGGTGACTGGGGGGGGGTGATGTGTTGATGTGTAAGACAAACTGTCAGCTGGCAGATTGTCTACTTCCACTGGTTGGGTATTTCTTGTGGCATCCAGATACAGATCTGTGCTTAGTTGTGGATTCCCCTTAACATTTCACATGTACTGGAATAAATGATTTGTGAAAAGACCTCCAAATATAACCTTGGTCATTCATCACATTAAATACAGTGTTACTATGCACGCAGTCATACAACTTTACCAATGTCACGTACTTACATCGCTTGCACAACATATGCCTATATGTGTTTCATGGGCAAGCTGTGTTTGAGCAGCCTGATGTCATATCAGAACACATTAGAGATCAGTTGTTTGTGGCTCATGCAGAACATTTCCTGACACAAATAGTAATAGTCACACAATGCTGCTGCTGACCACCTCAATAATCCTTGGGTATAGCAACACAACTGAACATACAATGAGTTCCACACGTTGCAATTGCATCAGAACATGAGATACATTGGTTGTGTATCCCACAGCATTACATGTGCATGGCACAAGACTAATTTGACCATGTAATCAATATGAACTTATATTGATGTCTGTCACAGAACATTTAATGATGGTATGTAGACACATGGACATCTGTGCCATACTGCAGGTATCACTGTGATGGTGAAATGTGAGCTGTTTAGAAGGCTGATCTGTTCCAATACAACAACACATCCTAATACTTCAACAATGTGCATACAAGTGCATCATACCATGTCAACAGTTCTCAGGGAGCATGTTACTACAACTGTTGTAGAATGAGCATGTTCTGCAATAACATCAATGGCCATCAGTACATTAGGCTCACATCACAGATTGTAAGACCCTCTTGTAGCCATACTGTACACCCACATCTCAATATAGCACATGTCAATGACAGCAACATTGGCATGTCAACTGTTCACAGGGTCATAGGATATTATTAGGCTAATGGCCAACATCACATGAAGCCCTAGCCATTATTATAGCATGTAGAAAATGCCCTATATCTATATTACGGAAGATAGTAAGACTATTGTGTGCATGCGTATATTTGTTGGATTGCATTACATCATGCCACTGTCAATATCGGACATATGCATCACACCATGACTGAATTAGCAGTCACTCATGCAGAGCTCTGGATATAGCTTTCAGATACTCAAGAAAGGACTCTGCTTCATGATGTGCATCTGCATATTTCACATGAGGACATCCTCCACTCCTCTTCAGGATGCATGTCATGTGGCCAGAGGAAAAAAAGGATGTTGGATCCATGCGGCTATGTTAAAGGTTCACCAAGGGGTAGTGAAATAAGAATGATTCCAAAGATCATACAATGACCATAATGCACCACTAACCATACACACACATCAGTAGACTAGGCCTGATTTGAACATTACACCTGTGTAAGTATAGAAGATGAATGCCATGCAATATCACAGTAGCAACACCACATACATCTGACTGTAACTTTGTCACATTGTACTTTACTGAGTATGATAGCATCATTGTATGCTGAGGAGAACATGCTGGGAGAAATGTAGGACATGGATGTCGAGTCACATCCTTATGTAAAATTGTCTCAAAAGAGATAGGTGTATGTATAGGCATGCAAGCTGCTTGCTGTCAGATTAGAACCTGTATATAATTAGGTAAAGTAACTTGTAATCACAGTAGCTAATGTTCCTGCCACAGCACAGGTTTGTATTGAATACTGTGAGCGTGCATGTTATACAAGATGACATTATCATTGTATCTACAACAAGATGTTGAGTAGGGTTTGACATAGCTGTGGAATGACATATCATTCTAAAATTGTCAACATAATGGCTGTTAACTGCAATGAGAATAGAACCCCTACCTAACTATTTGCAAACCACAGTACTTAATACAAGTGCTACAGCACAAATCTGGCATTTATAGTGTCGGACAACACTTTATAAGTGATGACATCATCAGTATCTGGTCAGAAGAGGATGGTAATAGCAGTATCCCACATGCTAGTGTAAAATAATCTCTTGAATGTCAATCAACTTTACAAACATATACACACACACACACACACACACACACACACACACACACACACACACACACACACACACACACACACACACACCACTCAACTGCAGTGAAAATAGAACCCCTACCTAACTAGGTACACTGACTAGAGGACTCAGTATTTAATGCAACCACCACAATACAAGTTTGATGTTTAGAGTTTTGGACAACACTTTATAATTGATAATATCAGCAATGTCTGGTGAGAAAAAGATGGTAATTGCAGTGTCCAACATGCTGGTATAAAATGGTCTCTCAAACATCAACCAAGTGAACACGCACACAAGTTGATCATAGTGAGATTAGAACCCCTACCCAAACAATTACACCAACTGCATTTAATGCAAGCACCACAATACAAGTACAACATTTACTCTGTTGCTGGACAATTTATAGTGGATGATATCATCCATGATTGGATGTTTGAGAGATGATGTTGGGAGGCCTGAATGAAATGGATTGCTGGCCATGTGCAATTGTCAAAATATTTGTACTCAATAGGACTGCATTGCTTACTGTAAGATACATAGTTACACTCTTCTGTGTGCACACATATAAGTGGACTGCACTGAGATTAGAACTACACCTCTAGAGCTCAGTATTTAATGGAAGCACCACAGAACAAGTCTGCCTTTTATACTGCTGCAGGACAATTTGTAGTGGATGGCATAATCACTGGATGCTTGAGAGAGGATGTTGTGAGGCCTGAATTAAATGGATGTGTAGTCATGTACAACTTTTAAAATATTAGTACTCCATGGGATTGTACTGACAACTGTAGAATACACAGTTGCACTCTTCTGACTAAACACACACAAGTTGACCACAATGAGATTAAAACCCCTACCTAACAAGGTACACCAGCTACAAAAATCAGTACTTAATGCATGTGCCACAGCACAAGTCTGACTTTTAACATGCTGTTGGACAATTTATAGTGGATGACATCATCACTGCATGTTGAGAGAATATGTTGGGCAGTCTGTATGAAATGGATGGCTGGTCATATATGACTGTCAAGATATTAAAGTTCTGCATGTTATCAGATTTATGAGTGTGTAAAATGTAGTATCTCCTGTTTTGTTATCAGTGTGCAGGTATACTTTAAGAGACAGCTTTACAAACTATATGCAAACAGCTGTCCAGATTGCAAGTATTAAACAACCTGAATACATGCTGTCAGTATATAGATATACATAATATGTAAGAAAGTATTTTTTATTTATTTCTGTATTGTAGTTGATATATTTTGGAACAAGTACTGAGAGATCAAGTTTCAAGTCCATGGGTGCAGGTAATACACGTACTTTAGTAGGATGAAAACTAAGTGGGCAGGAAACATGAGTAATACATGCTAATGTGCACTTTCCATAGCACACTGATGAGCAGCAGGTTTGTATGATCAATGGCAGTGTTTGCGCATGCGAAATACACATTTAAGGACTCCTACTTGAACTTGAAAAGTACTTATCCATACTGGCTATGGTAGAAACATCTAACAGATACTATGGTGTTCATAAATAGTTCATATTGGAAATGTGTCATAAATTATCTAAACTTAAAAAAATATTTATATACTGCTTTCCCCATTTGTCCATAGTTAAGCAAAGAGCAAACGCTGGACTCTGCTTTACTGATCAAATTATGAAAGTTCTATTGGTTTGTTCACGTCTGCACAAGCATGGTAAGTGGAGAGACATGGCAGTCAGCACTTTGGATAGTACTGAGTTTAAGAAACACAGCTGCTGTATAGTTGACTCTGGGGCAGTAGGTGCAAGTTGAGCTTAGATGACACAGGGTTTGAATCCAGCTGTATCTAATAATTCTAAATACTTATACATAATGTAATTGAATATTTTTTTAATCTACTGTAACTGTGTGTTTCCATAGTGCAGTGGCTTTAAGCAGCATTGCAGTGAGTTAACCGCACCATGCCATAGGACAGGAAGAGCCATTTACCATCGCTCAGCACTGTTGTATGATGCAAAACTCTGAGCAAAGAAACTAAAAGTGAAGGGCTTCATTAGATTCCATTTCTGCCATGTGAGTGCTGTGTGATTCTGTTTTTTTTTTACCAGATTAAAGGTGTTAAAATTGCGTAGATAGGAAAGTGAAGAAATGGGGGGCAAGCAGGGGGAAGAACAAAGAGAAAGCAATATAAGAATGTGCAGGAGGGAGGTAGGAAAGAAACATAGCTATCCACTTCTTCAAGATTGTAAAATGAAATTATGTATAGAATACTGTCTAAATTTGAACTGTCACCTCAACAAACAGGGGTGAAAATAACATAATCCTGTTGTATAGTCAATTGGACCAAATCACGTGTCGAAAAGACACATGTGCAAAGGAGAGCTAAGTATAGGATGATACTTTTTTTTGTGGGACAGGTTCCAATTTTTTTATTTTATTTCAGTAAGAGAGGAATGTTAAGTAAGGGAACTAGGTATGTCAGGGTCAGGTAGGTGAAAAAGTGAATGCAGACAAACAAGACAAATAAGACACAGGGATGGTAAGGGACACAACTGGTTAGGGAGCACCATGATTGCAGATAGGGAAAATGACATCAGATGCCCATGCCCATCAAATGTGGAGACAGTGAGAATCTACTCCTCTCCTGCAAAACTGTCATTACTATCACCTTACTCTACTGGCTGTTAGAGTGCTTGACATCTTTGTTTACACACTATAATAGAGAGCACCCTCTTCATCTGGCAGAGGGTTGCACCAGTGGTACTCTCCATGATCTCACACACCAAGCCTGGCATCTCCTTGTGGTGACATAATTCCCACCTCTGCCAATACTCCCGGACAGCACCACTGCACCAGTTGCTGGGGTAATGTTACCTGATTGTCAGAGTTCATCTTTGCAGAGGCAGCAGAGGTACAACTGCCAGGGTGGGTCCTAGATGTGCTGGGCATCTGTGCAGGCACCATTGGAGCAAGTCCAGGCTGAGCCACAGTGGTTGGCCTGCCACCCTATGCTGTAAAGCATTTGTGACTTATCAAAATGTGATGACATAAAAATGTTGTGACCACACATATAAAAATAAAAGAGAGATAAGGGTTATGGTGAGAGGGAAAAATATAATTAATACCATCATATGTGGCATACAATAAATTAGTACAATATAAAAGGTTTATTTCTACTTTCACATTTAAGTATACTTTTTAAAAACTACAAACTATAACTGATGATGCTTCCAAGTAAACCTTAAAATATGCATATATTGCACATAAGCTTGATCAAATACTACAGATTATGTTAATAGCATGGCATGTATGCCACTTCTGTTGAAATTATTATGTAATATTTTTAAATGATTTTACTATATATTTCTTATTTGTGGCATTTGAACCCACAACATCTGACAGTATTAGAGTTGACACCTACAGTTGGCTTGAGCATGCATGCTTGATTTTACAGTTAGGATATGCATGCTTAATTTGCTACTACTGTACAGAAGAGCAATACTTTAGATAAAATAATAGTTATGTTGTGCTACACACATACCCCTTGCTTCCCTCAGTTTGTCTAAATGCTCAGAATGGGCTTCCCTTTTCACCATTATCTCCTGGTTGGCTGTAGAATGAAATGTAGAGAGCAAGAGAAGAGCATTATGCATACCAGTCTTGCCTATATGCAACTTTCTATCTAATTTAAATTCTCTTTATCTGTATACTTCCACAGCTGCAAGATGTCAGCAGTCCTAAACTCAGCTAGCTACTGATTGACTGTATACTACATGCACCTTTTGAGGTCTTTAAAGTGGTATCTGCCCTGCTCTCCAGTGCATGGAATGCTAGTTGCACTGCAGACAGCCCCAGGCAGATTATTTCAAGCCTCAGATTTGTACTGAGACCAGGTATAATCCCCTGCAGCAGCTTTTGGCTGCGGCACTTTACAAGGAGTCTAATAAAAACTCTGGACTCCTTGACACCCCACCTTTGATCCTTAAGTTGAGCACCTTCCCTTCTACCTTCAGACATTTCCACTCAGGGTAAACAGCAACAGTTAAGAGTGTTTTCCCACCAATTTGTGTTATCACATTTAATGTTAGTGCACAAACCCGAACCATGCCAACCAAGTCTGCATAACATTAAGCAGAGAGCAACAGTGCCAAATTGAGAGGGAAGCAGTTTTTGACACAGAAAGTTTAATCTGACACTTGGCATTACTTTATGGGTTGGTTGCTGCTGTACTTGTTAGTTGATTTATCTTTGCAGACATGTATTGGGGGTATAAATTATGACCTGACACATTTTTGCATCACTTTACACACTTATAAAATTAATTTGTACAATGTGGGATTCAAATCTATGCAACACAGACAAAACATATTCTTCCACATTGGTGATTTCTCATCTTTGCAGCAGAAGTGCTTGCCAGACATTCTGATTAATTATATACAAATACACATAACAGAGTGGGGGTTAACCATATATATGTGTGACCTGACAAGGTCTGGTTTATACATTCATGCATGTTTGAGTGTCATTGAATTCTGAAGTCCATCCAAGACCAGAAAAGGCAATTATAATTACAGAAACATGACTCTCAGTATACCCTCAGTCACACATATAATTCATATGACCTCCAGTGCTATATATACTTATTGTTATTTGTAATTATGTTTATGTTGTTTTATTTTTTTATAAAAGTAAGTGCACAAGTATTATTCTGGCACTGTAACTGTGTAATTGAACAACTGTAATTTGTATTGATACCCACAGTTGCACATGTAATATATCTCTGATATCCTGTGTATGCTCAATGCACATGTTATAGATACTTATTCCTACTGTAATTTTATTCTGTTAATTTTTATATAAAGTAAAGTGGAAGATCAGTAAGAAAAGTCTGAGATTAGCTGGATTAGAACCCAGGCTCACCTATACTATAGTCCTTAACTTAAAACTGCTGCCACAGGAACAACCAGGCAGCAGCTGTCTGTTTTCACATTCATTACTCTGTATGTGTGCTGACCGCCTCACAATGCTGCTTAGCATGTTTTCGGGGTGGCAAACCATATAGGATACAATGTATCTGTTTTGAAATCATCTACTGTCTCCTTCTTGTGTGGGCCATTAAGCCATGTTTGCATGACAGTATGCAATGCACAAACATGACAGGCAAAGCTTACCTTGCTTTATCCTTCCAAGCAGTGTTTATTAGCTTTCTTCCTTAAAAGGCATATATGGGATTAAAAACCATGATCTACAAATAGTATATACTGTGTGGTTCATCGTGTTTACCAGGTGTGCTACACACACACACTTGATTCATAGGTGTAATTTATGCAGTCTGTATCACAGAAGTGGGTAACATGAAATGTATTTGATTTATCCATTTCTCCATGCTTGCACTAAGTTGCGCACCATGCAATTATTGGTATTATTAAAATATATATAAACAACATTATAAAATAAATTTTAGCACAAATTTTTGTTTGCAGCAATGCAGCTCTGTCTTCTCTTTATATTGTGTTCATTCTTCTCTTATCTGAGTCTAGATCTCAGACGTGCTGTCTTCTAAGGCATTTTGTATCATTGTCTGTAAAATAAATGAGAGTATTAAATGACAATAATATACAGTTTTTAAAGTTATTGTTAGTGAACAGAAACTGTTTATTCTCATTTAAAACCTTGGTACAGTTACTTCTACAGTTTGCAAGTGTATCCTGGCTGACACACCCACTGCAGGTAAGGGAGTCTGAATTGTTGCATATTCCTATTCCCTCCCACTAACCATTCACAGATGCAATCCATTAGCAACAAACACTGAGGCAGTGCCTACACTATGTTTACATCTGATACACAAATCCAAAAGTTTGAGATTCACAATTCTAATGAATTTACACCTCATTTGCATCTTCACTGTGCTCAGAGGGGAGTCTACACCATAACAAGGTAACCATGTAGCAAGGGAACTTAAAGGCGAGAGTACTTGTGTATTTGTAGAATACAGAGGACTGACATTCCTTTACATTTATCTGCAAGGAAGGCTTCTGGTGTTATGAAAGTATGCTTGTATTTTTTAGGTACATGCTAGATTTGTTCACATGTTATGAAGATAACTGTTATTTATATGCTTTACAGGATTAAACTGTTATCTGTATGCATAAGCATTTTTGCCATGCATTGACATTCACAGGTACACAGCCTTATTAACTGTCATTACACAGGTTACCTTACAGTCTTTTCTCTCTTATTCCATGGCAATGTAAAGTACTATATTGTCAATGACACTGGGGTGTAATGGTTCTAAGATGGCTCATAGGCACCACAAGGGGTGCACAGTGAGAGATGCCTATTGTATGCAATTTACTTTTTGAACAGTTTACTTTTTGAGGTGTACATGTGTACATATTTGTGAAAATTGTGTGAGATGCATTCATAACAGGTGAATTATGTGTTATTTCTTGGATTCTACAAGCTGTCATTTTCCTGTTGTTTGGTGGTGCAGGAGCCATGTACTATTTGTGTGTTTCCACATCACAAGTTAGTTTTCAAGAGTTTTGCTCTTGCAATTGTGTAGTCATCCTGGTATTTCCATGTGTGTACAGGAAAAATTGTATGTAATCAGTGCCATGTTGTAGCATAGCATTCAGGAACTGAAGTAGGATCCTGGATGCTGATGCTTGTGATATCCACAGCATATGCCCTGTTGGTATCTGAAACTCTACACATACCTTAGTCTCCACAAGTATTGGTTCCCCTCGGTTTGCCCTTTCTGTCAGCTGTGGATGACAGAGGTTGCAGAGTTCCTGTAGTGTGTCTCTATCCACCCTGTAACACTCTACAATTTCCACATCATGCAGACTGCAGTAAGTTAACAGGAGTCTAACTACCCTTTTCCTTCTTGGCCAGTCTGTTAGCAGTTGCAGCAGCAGCATTGACTTGTGCCTGTCACACACACACACACACACACACACACATATATATATATATATATATATATATATATATATATATGTGTGTGTGTGTGTGTGTGTGTGTGTGTGTGTATAACAGCAACTGCAGTACCTTACATTGTTTCCGTGTAGAGTATTCCAGTAAGTTTTATAATTCTTTCTTTGTGTGGTGGTGAAGCTGTTCTGTTTCCAGTTCGTGGTGAAGTAGGTTTTAGAATTCGCAGAAAAAACCTACGCTGAGTGTACACTAGTGCTTTATAGCTCCTCCTTCTTGAATTGGTTGATTAGCATGCAATTTAGCTGCTTATGCTGTAATTAGCATGCCAGAATGTGTACAGTGTTTGCAGGGCTCTACACACCATGTACAGCCACTTACTGAATACAAAATGGTAAGCTATCATGTGCACATCATGCCACGACATGAACACAGTCTTAGAGGACCATGTAGGCTTTACTGAATCTTCACCTCAAGCTTGTGAATAAACAAGCATCAGCTATCCACGGTGTGCATCAGGCTTATATGCACAAAGACATGTGCAAAGGGCAGGACACAGTCATCATCATTTGCATAGGGTGGGAGGGACAGGAGGGCAATGCTGACACCAAAGAAGTGAGGTATGCAAGTAAGAAACACATGTATACAATGTTCAGGGCCAGTGACAATAGATGTACATCAGTCAACAGCACTGTTTAGCTAATTTGCATGTGTGTGAAGTGGTATTGACAAGTTAATTTTTGTGTGTGTGTGTGTGTGTGTGTGTGTGTGTGTGTGTGTGTGTGTGTGTGTGTGTGTGTGTGTCTACATGAAGACACTCAAGCACTGTGCTAGCACTACACGTAGCATCTCAGACAGGTCTCAACTATGCATGGCAGACTACTCACTTCAATTTCATCACCCCTGACCACGAGATCCACCTCTGCCAAGAACTGCACTGATACTTCCATGGTCCTGGATGTAAATCATGGTGCTATCCAAATTTGTGTAATGTCTGCTGGATGAACTCTCATCAGGACTACATGCAGAAGCATGATCACATGGCCTATGACATATGGGTGTGGAAACTGCAATCACTGATAAAACAGTGGATGTAGTGTCACTGCTGACGTGGGATCTTGCATGATCACATCTGTTAACACCAGAAGATGGAGCGGCTCTCCAGCCATGTGGAAGCCCACCCTGCCCCAACAGATGTTGCATCACAGAAACTGTCCAATCCAGTGTGTCATTCATCCTGTCTAAGGAGTGACGCACATGGTTCAGGGAGCCACTCACATCAGAATGCATGACATTTAGTAGTCACATCATCTCTTCCAAGGCCCAGGTGGAACACGCTTGTGCTTCCACTATGGTCCTACACATATGTTTGGTGGCAGCTAATGACACAGTAGCTTGAGGAGAGTGGGCAGCAGGGCTCCTCCAGGCAGCCCTACCAACCTTCCTGCATAGCGCCATGCCATCATGATGGCTACCAGGAGAGGTAACCGGCTCTGCAACTGGAGTAACCACACTAGCCTGATCAACTGTGTCACCCTCAACCTGTCCTATATCAGAGGTTTCTGTGTCCTGGCTATGTGTAGGCATACAGACTGTGTCTGAAACATGGGCAGGGGGTATGGGAGTCATAACCACAGCATCAGACAGACACTCTGCACTCCCAAACTGTACCAGTTCATCACCATCATCATCATTAGTCTACTGATACTCCGACATCAGTTGGTAGGAGTTACACATTGCCATTGTTAGGATCACCTATGATAAGCAATAAACACAACAAACAGAAAAAGGGAAAATACACATATTTTCCTTATAATGAAGGGTATGTTAAACCTCTAAAAAGATGCTAATGTTACAGAAACTTTACTGTCATATAGACCTGAATCTGGACTGGCAGCCTGGAATCCAGAAGTTCCTTTATAAGAGGAAAGAAGTCTGCTAAGTCTCAGAAAGCAAATGAAACAAGAAAAAGAGAACAGTCCATTCACAAGTGCGGATTAAAAAGACTCTCATAAAAAAAGTTAGTGAACAGTTGGCTGTCCCCCCCCCAAACCCAAAACAAACTCCACTCCTTCTGTATGACTGTAGTCTGACTCACACAGTAATTGATGGCTGTATACATATATCAGACATCTTAGATATAAAGATATAAAAATGACACTTGAATCTTGCATAACTGGAAGGTTTGCATGTGACACTCGGTCTGTCATCCACATCTGCACCAACATTAAGGAGTCTGGAAAAACCCTCTAATGAGCTACCTTAATCTCTGGTTCAGTAGCAGGACCATCCCCAATAACCATCTGTTCCCAAGCAATTGCAGCTGCCCTGTGGCTTGCAGATTTTATCATGTCAGTTGACTGGTGTCTTATCTCCCATGACCTTTGATAGCATTGAGGTCATTGACCACCTGTTGCCATATCCTGTCTTGAGCAGATTGGTCACCTCTCCCTCTCACAAACAGCAAAGCTCCATGGTGATGTACGGCCTGGATATTGACCTCATTTTCTGCATCGCTATATAGTGGCTTACAGGATACAGATGTCTTCTTGGGTGCCATATCCCTGTATAAGATGAAACAGAAAACAAACACAAAAATAGACGGGATGGCTATGAGCTCAGTTCTTTGTGACTATATACATCCAAGATGCACACAAACAATTTCTATGCACTGTGTTCATTATAACAACACACAAGTTAAGCCCTGCCACCACCACCCCCAATCCTCCTTCCCCACCCCTATCAACTCCCACCCACAACAACAAAAACAAAAGTATATTAAAACCTTGATTATCAGCACAAATCTTATAACACTTCTGTAGTGTAGATAACACAATTTTTAAATGTTGTAATACACTGCTGCATTACCAATAATAATTATTAATGCAGCATTAGAAAAGTAAACTCAAGCTGTTACAATTGCCATATACACCACTGTGAAGTTCAGTCTGGTAGAAATACACAAGAAGAGCACAGTTTTCTTTTAATGCTATTACAGATAAAACACCAGACCTTCCAATATACTTACAATGCAATCATCTGCAAGAACTGTGAATATGTAACACAAAATAAAATAATAAACTGGTCATGTAGCATTCAGTAGCATAACTGCAGAAATGCAGACATGGCTATGGCAAAAGGCAGTGATAAAAGTAAATACATCTAAAATTAAATAAGTGCTCTTCAGCGGACACTGCACTTCACCCCTTAAAAGTAAAAGAATTAGTTAAGAGATAGCAACATCCCTTGACAATACAACACTGTAGAAAATAGATGAAACTCCAAAGTCTTGCATTACTAGCTGGATGGAATTCTGTGTTTCAAAACAGTCTCCTCAATATGCTACAAGTGCATTAACTACATGATTAACTTTATATACAGTGCAGAGTCAGCCCTGTGAGCACTGTGAGTATGCAAGTGAGGAGTGAAATCATTAGCATTCTTGATTATCAAAAGCTGCACTAAGTATAGGGAATGTAAACATACTGACAGATTCAGTAAAGCCTACATGGTCCGTTTACACCATGAGCGCATCACTGCGAAGCACTCGTATGGTAGTGCATTGTTTTAGATTCAGTAAATGGCACTACATGGTGTACAGAGCCACACAAACAAGATAAACACTGTGACATACTAATTGCAACATAATCAGCTCAGTTGTATGATAATCAACCAATCCATGATGGAAGAGCTATTCCATCTTGGATTGGTTGATTAGCATGCAACCAATCCAAGATGGAAGAGCTATTCAACAAGCTGTAAAGCAACCATGTAGACTCAGTGCTGGTTTTCCCTGCAAATTCCAAAATCTACTGGAATACAGCCATGGAAAGGAGTCTACATAGAAAGAATGTTTGAGGCTACCGCTACTTTAATTCATCTGCACGTGCAACAGGCTGAAGACTATGCTGCTGCTGCTGCTGTTAACAGACCACGGCCAAGAAGGAGAAGAGTTTTCAGACCTGGTTTAACTTATCACAATCTGCATGATGTGGAAATTGTAGAGTGCTACACGGTGGATAGAGACATCCTACAGGAACTCTGCAACGTCTGTCATCCTCAACTCAGAGTCAGGGAAAACCGAGGGGACCCCATACCAGTGGAGACAAAGGTATGTGTAGCACTTAGAAATTTAACTATAGGAACATTTCAGAGACCAACAAAGGACATTCTGGGGATGTCACAGGCATCAGCATCCAGGATCCTCCATCAATTCCTGTATGCTATGTTCCAACATGCCAGTGACCACATATATTTTCCCTGTACTCCTGAAGACATGCCCACAAATATGCAAGAGTTCTACCCTGTAGCACACTACCCTGAAGTACTGGGTGCCATAGATTGCACACATATAGAAATTAAGGCACCACCTGGGGAGCAGGGAAGTCTCTACATAAATAGAAAGGGCTTCCATTCTATTAAATGTCAGATTTTGTGTAATGCCAAGGGAATCATCTTGAACATGTGTGCTGGCAACCCAGGCAGTTACCATGACTCTCATATCTGGCACACCTCCTAACTGTATCAGATGTTCACTAGGGGAAATATCCCATAGAGTCATTTACTGGAGATGCAGAATCTGCGCTGGAACCATGGCTGATGACACCCATCAGAAATGTATGCACACCCACTGAAAAATGCCATAATTTGGCACAAGGTCAAACCAGAAACATCAGAGAGCATGTGTTTGGGCTGCTGAAGTCACGGTTCTGGTGCCTAGATACATCTAGGGGAGCCCTGCAGTACAATCCACACATGTATGAAATATTCACTGTATATGCCATGCTACACAACATTATCCTGAGAAAACAGCTTCAGCCGGATCAACAAGGGAAGGGGCACACATCCCAACAACAAGGGTAAGGTCACCACAGCCACACAAAGTTGAGGAGTCAGAGGAGCTCCAGCAGCTGCTGTGAGTGTAGGCAGATGTAGGCATACTCAATATGCCCTCGCATTGGCTAAGAGGGAATGCATAGTACACTCACTCACCAACTAAGGGGATAAAACCTTCCTCCTACGCACATACATATAGTAACACTGATGCCAGACAATGCTCACACCTTTTACCTACCCATGTAATGGCTGTGTACTACTAACTTCAGACAGAGTCAGCCCTGAACTAAAACAGTTGCAGCTGCTGGATTTACAAGGTAAGTGTTGAACCTGGAGTGTAATGTTTAATAATATGAATAAATGGCATATCCTTTGTGACAAACCAAAATGCTGCCAGCCCAGCTATCTGGAATTTTGTAAATAGTCATATGTCATTTGTGAATATTAATATGATTTGTATGCTTGTCTTACAAATGTAAGAAAACTATATATATTATGTGGATATTAAACTACTGTTGCAGAAGTGTGTGTTGAACTATACGTTATGTACTGAGCTTCAAGAATGTAACCATAGTGTACCCTGCTGGAAAAGAGCAGAAATGTGTATAAACTATATAGCTGTGCAGATGTGTGTTTTAATGGTAGAAGTTGGAATAGACACAGTTAACTTGCAAAACTCTAAGAAAATAAGTTGAAAAGTAAAGAATTTTACAATGTGTTATAAAGTTAGTTAATACAGCAAGAACACAGGATGTCTACATCTAGAAGTTCTTTCTACTGCCTTGAAAAATAGAAATAATTACTAGGTTTCAAATGTAGAGTGTTTTATTGCTCTATGACTTCCTAGTAGCTGTACATCTGAGAGATAAGTATTTTTGACACAGAGGCGCTGAATTTTAAGTATCTGTTAAGCCTGGGAACTGGAAGAAGGTGACAAATAGCGATGATATCCAACTGACCCAGCAGTGATGTTTTGATATTAATTTAAGAACTCTCTCTCTCAGAGAAAGTCTGTGCATTTTGTATTTGTCTTTGGACCTAGAAACATCCATTCAGCACGTCTCATCTGTATTTGCCTTGCTCTGCAAGTACGATTTAGGCACAGTGTTTCTTTTAGAGATAGGAATATAGTAAAGATTAGTTTAGATGTTTTCTGTATTTATTTGAGACCATTCTGCAATGTTGTTTTAAAAGATTTCCTGTGATTCTGAACTCTGTAGTCACTGTATTGAGTTATTAAGTATTGTCTTGTTCTTTTGATATTTATTATTAAATATATTTAAACCTTTTAATTGTGGCTGGTTTGTTTAGACATATTTAAGCTCTTATTGCATGTGTATTTGGTGACACTGTACTAGCCACTCTTAAATAGCCTTGCAAGTCTTGGTCACACTTACTATTTGGATAATAGTAACGTTACACAGTAAAATTGGTCACCCCTTGTAAGGGCCTTATAGTAGCTGATAAAGAGCTGGTTGGTGGCAGTAACTAGCTTTTAGTCTGGGCAGAAGGGTCATAGCTAGTAAACCTGTGCCAAGCTTTCCCAGGAGTGTGTGTGTGTTTGTATATAAATCAGATCTCAAAATGTGTGCCAGCTACTTGGGCAGGGACACAAAGCACTGGTTGGACAGAGAGGGTACTGGAGGTTTTGGCTAGACAGCTCGGCTGAGATCTTAACCCTATAGCTGTGCCAGTGGGGAGTCTTATTGGAGATCTGGAGAAAGAGGGAGAAACCAGCTCCAGACTAGCTGTGATCTCTGTGTGCTCTTAAGGGAAATTGTACTTTACTGTGTGTGCTTGTCATCCTCCCAATGTGCATGCCCCTCAATGGTGCTAGTGGTGAGGATTGAGGCTCCTTGATTACTGGGCCAGTGCAGGGGTGTCACATATTAATTGATTGGCAGTGGTGGGATAGCCACATCACATATTAATTGGTTGACTGTGGTGAGATAGCCACATCTCATATTAATTGGCTTGTAGTGGTGTGGATATTGAATTTCTGTAGCCTGTGTACAGTGGTCACTGAAGGTATTTGTGTACTCTAAATCAGCCATGCAGTGAACATTCAGAGTTCATATCACAATTGTTTTATTTTATTTTATTTTTTGTTAGCTTAGTTAGTCAAGGAGAGCAGGCAAGCATGTCAGCAGAGGAGTATGGCAAGCTGACAAGGAGCCAGTTGGCTGAGATGTGCCAGGCTAAAGGACTGGTGCATGCCAACCTGACCAAGGCAGACATGATTGCAGCATTAGTCACAGCTGCATCGCAGACAATCAGACTGGCCATGGAGATGTACAACTCTCAGAAAATGGACAGTTCAACCTTTCCACCGAGGACTTAAAAATCCATCTGGAGTTAAATAGACTTGAGCTGGAGGCCAAACATTTGAAAATAGAAGCAGCAGAGAGATGGAGACAGCTGGAGGCTGAGGAAAATGAGAAACTGCAACATCTAAAGGCTGAGGTAAATGAGAAACTGGGATGTCTGCAGGCTGAGAAGAATAAGGGGCAGAGGCAACATGAAAAGGAGATGCTGACTCTTTGCCAGAGTCATGGAGGTAACGGGGAAGAGAGTAACTAAACCCCAGAAGCAACAAAAGTCAGTAATTTCTTCCACAATTTACAGAGGAGGATAATTTTGATAGTTTCATTCATATGTTTGAGAGGATATGTGAACAGTATAATGTTGACCAAGAGCTCTGGGTACGGTTCCTGACCCCCTTACTCCATGGTAAAGTTGTAACTGTCCTTTCCACATTATCTGATGTTGGTTGTTTAAATTATAATGTTGTAAAAAACTGTTTGCTAGAATGTTTTAAGTTAACATCTGAAGATTATAGAAAAAGTTTCATGAGTATAGACGCAAGGCAGATGAAAGTGTGTGTGAATATGATGCTGAATTAAGCACTTACTTTCATAGGTGGGTGAGTGGATGTTAAGTCACCACTTTTGAAGGGCTGGCAGACCTTTTGGTGAGGGAACAAGCCCTTAGCACTTTGCCTGAGGTCATGAGAATGTGGTTAGCTGATAGACAATGCAATACTACAGATGAGTTGGGGAAGAAGGGAGACCTATACCTTGCAAGCAGGGCATCACTGCACAGGAAATGGACACCCAGTGCTGCTCATGGGTCTAAGGGAACCCATGGTGGGCAGCCCAGACTGCCCCAACATAGTCCACCAGTAGCAGGGGAAGCCACTAGTCCAGGTACACACCAAGGACCAAGGGTTAAATGTTTTAAATGCAACCAGTGGGGCCATGTAGCATATAGATGTCCAAGGAGGCAAGGTGGGGACCAAAAAGTGGGAGAGCCAGTAAGTAGGAATGACAAAATACCAACAGTAGGTTGTTATGAGACAACAAGGTTGCCAAACTACCACAAGAGGTTATATCCTATCTTAGTGAATGGGAAAGAGACCATGGCTAAAAGAGATACAGCCTCTGACCTAACCATTGTGAAGCCTGCAATGGTTACAGAGGAGCACTACTTGCTTGGGTCTACTCTAGTCAGAGCTTTAGGAGGGACCCCATTCCAAATATCTTTGGCTATGGTTCACCTTGACTGGGAGGGAGCAAAATGAAACTAGCAAGTAGCTGTGTTTGAGCATTTCCCTACAGATGTCCTGATAGGGAATGATTTTGATAATGCAGTACCATGTGTTCATGCAGTTACATGAAGTCAGACTTGGAGACAAGCATGTGGGTCTGGTAGCCTGAGGGAGACCCAGACAGACCGTACATTTGTAGCCAGGACTGATGAGGTGGTTACTTCAGGGAGGGAGCTACCCTGTAGCAATGAGACTGAAAGTGAGCCACAGCTGCTTGTGGGTACTGATGCTCCCTTGGACAGAGTGACTGTAATGTCAGAAGTGAGTATTAGTACCTAGGCTGACAGTGAGGCACCGCTGTCAGAGGATATGACACGTCCTGTGGCAGGGGAGCTGGGAAGGGTTACAAAGAGAGTGCTGAGACAGTCTCAGCTCTCAGACCCTACATTACAAGGTCTGAGGGAGGTAGCTATTGAGGCACCTGATTCTCAAGGGAAGGGGGGATCTGTACACTGGGACAAAGGGTTACTGTATAGAGAGTGGACCCCTGAGGGAGGGCTAGAGGGTGAGAGAATACAACAGTTGGTAGTGCCCAGAGCCTACCGTCTGGCACTTCTAGCCAAAGCCCATAATATTCCCTTGACAGGTCATATGGGCATAAAATGTACAAACAGATGTATTATGCAGAACTTTTATTGGCCTGGGATTTCCTGAGATGTAACAGGGTACTGCAGGACCTGTGAGCAGTGCCAAAAGGTAGGCAAGGCAGGAGACAAGGTGAAAGCTCCTTTGATGCCTTTGCCTGTGATTGAGGAGCCATTCAGAGGGTAGGTATGGATATTGTGGGGCCTCTGAGTACCTCAAGTTCCACAGGGAAAAAGTATATCCTAGTGGTAGTAGATTATTCTACCAGATACCATGAGGCAGTGGCTCTGTCCTCTACTGAAGCAGAAAAGGTGACAAATGCTTTGTTAGATTTTCAGCAGGGTAGGTTTCCTCAAAAGAAATACTGACTGACAGAAGTGCCAATTTTATGTCAGACCTGCTGGCTTGTCTATGGAAGTACTGTGGAGTGAAGCACTTAAAAACCACTCCTACCATCCCGAGACTAATGGTCTTGTTGAAAGGTTAAACTCTATACTCGAGACCATGCTACCGGCATTTGCAGACCAGTTTAAGAAGGACTGGGACAAATATTTGCCCCATCTGTTGTTTGCGTACAGAGAGGTTCCCCAGGAATCTACAGGTTTTTTACCCTTTGAGTTGTTGTATGGGCATAGGGTGAGGGGACCTCTAAATCTGATTTGAGATGAATGGGAAGATGAGTGTGAATCTCACAAGGAGTCTGTTGTGGCATACGTCCTAAACCTCAGGACAAGGCTCAGGGAACTCATGGGCTTGGCCCAGGAGAACCTGGCAGAAGCACAACAGCAGAAAAAGGTCTGGTATGACAATAATGCTTCAGCTAGAGAGCATGCTGTAGGGCAGCATGTAATGGTTCTCATTCCTATCAGACACAATAAGCTGCAGGCAGCTTGGTAGGGACCCTACAAGGTGGTCAGAAAGGTCAGTGATGTTAACTACATGGTAGAACTGCTAGGCAGAAGGCAGGGGCACAAATTGTACCATGTTAATATGATACAGACCTTACCATGATAGGGAGGCCCTTGTGCTGAGTATTTGCAATAGGAGGCAGGAGGAGTCTGAGGGGGATCTATGGCTACAGGGAACCAGCCAGGAAAATCCCAAATTACTATGGTGGAGCCTAGGGTTGCTGGCATATGATGGGATAGTGCAGCACAGTACTGGGGTCACCAATGCCAAGGCAGCTGGAATTTCAAGACAGGGAATGGGGTAAGGTATTCCCAGATAGGGTCAATCCTCACAAGCAATGTTTCTCAAGGGTCACTTGAAAAACTAGCTTAAATTCTCATGGGGGGGAGAAGTGAGACAAATTAAAATGCTGCCAGTCCAACTATATGAAATTTTGTAAATAATCATGTCATTTGTGAATATAAATGTGATTCATATGCTTGTCTTACAAATGTAAGAAAACTATATGTTATGCGGATATTAAACTACTGGTGCAGAAGGGTGTGTTGAACTGTATGTTATATACTGAGCTTCAGGAATGTAACTACAGTGTACCCTGATGAAAAAGAGCAGAAATGTGTATAAACTATATACCTGTGCAGATGTGTGTTTTAATGGTAGATGTTGGAACATACAGAGTTAACTTGCAAAACTCTAAGAAAATAAGTTGAAAAGTAAAGTGTTTTACAGTGTGCTATAACGTTAGTTAATACAGCAAGAACACAGGATGTCTACAGCTAGAAGTTCTTTCTATTGTCTTGAAAAACAGAAATAATTAATAGGTTTCTAATGTAGAGTGGTTTTATGGCTCTGTGACTTCCTAGCAGCTACACATCTGAGAGATAAGTATTTTTGACACAGAGGTGGCAAATTTTAAGTATCTGTTTAGCCTGGGAACTGGAGGCAGGTGAAAATAGTGATGTCATCCAGCTGACCCAGCAGTGATGTTCTGATATTAATTTAAGAGCTATCTCTCAGAGAAAGTTTATGCATTTTGTATTTGTCTTTGGACCTAGAAACATCCATTCAGCACTTCTCATCTGTATTTGCCTTGCTCTGTAAGTAAGATTTAGGCACAGTATTATTTTTAGTGATAGTTATGAATATAGTAAAGAATAGTTTATATGTGTTCTGTATTTATTTGAGACTTTCCTGCAATGTTGTTTTAAAATATTTCCTGTGATTCTGACCTCTGTAGTCATTGTATTGAGTTATTGAGTGTTGTCTTGCTCTTTTATTTATTATTAAATATATTTAAACCTTTTAATTGTGGCTGGTTTGTTTAGATATATTTAAGTTCTTAGAGTACTTGCATATGTATCTGGTGACACCATACAAGCCACTCTTAAATAACCTTGCAAGTCTTGGTCATACTTACCATTTGGATAATAGTAACATTACATAGTAGAATTGGTCACCCTTTGTAAAGGCCTTATAGTAGACAGGGGCACAGGAAAATAACTTTCTTGGGTGGTGTAAGCCAGGGAACCTTGTTGGCTAGGCTTACTTAAGCCCTTGGGCCAATAGCCTAGTACCTACCTATGAACCTATGAACCTATGATAAAGAGCTGGTTGGTGGCAGTGATAACTACCTTTTAACCTGGACAGAAGGGGCATAGCTAGTAAACCTGTGCCAGTCTTTCCTAGGAGTGTGCGTCTGTGGGTGTGTCTGTGTGTGTGTGTGTGTGTGTGTGTGTGTGTGTGTGTGTGTGTGTGTGTGTGTGTGTGTGTGTGTGTGTGTGTGTGTGTTTGTATATAAATCAAATCTCAAAGTGTGTGTGTCAGCTACTTGGGCAGGGACATGAAGCACTGGTTGGACAGAGAGAGTGCTGGAGGTTTTGGCTTGTTAGCTCGGCTGAGATCTTAACCCTATAGCTGTGCCAGTGGGGAGTTTTATTGGGGATCTGGAGAAAGAGAAAGAAACCAGCCCCAGACTGACTGTGATCTCTGTGTGCTCTTAAGGGAAATTGTACTTTACTGTGTGTGTACTTGTCATCCTCCCAATGTGCATGTCTCTCACTGGTGCTAGTGGTGAAAATTGAAGCTCCTTGATTACTGGGCCCAGTGCAGGGGCATCACATCCTTGCATGTTGTTACTTGGTAATGTAAGAAAATAAAAGGTGGGTCATTTGTACAAAAATGACATTAACATGTGACATCAGAGACTTATGTGACTTATATGTGTCCATCATCAATTAGTAGGCCTCACTTATCAAAGATTCACACAGTCATACCTCTCATAAGTACTGATGCGTCACTGAATGTCCTCAATTTAGAACCACACTTTTGTACCACAAAATCATTAAAGAGAGAAATTAGAAAATAATAAGACAAATTTCAGTTTCAGACTTCACAACCCTCACAAGATCATTAACAATACTGATGTGTGATTCTATCAACTGTCTAAATTTCTAAGACCAATATAAGTCAATGGTACAATTACCAAATCAACATCACAAATGCAAATATACTAAGCAGTAAGTCAGCTATGTGAGCATCAGACACAAATGTTATGTAACCCCAAATCCAAAAGATAGAAAACAGGGATATGGCACAGTTATCATCACAGGGTATTGTGGGGAGGCAGGATGCCTAAGCTGGCACAAAAGGTTGATGAGTGTGTGTGAGTAAGAAAGAGAAGCAGGCAGACATTTGGATAAAGTAACAAATGGCCAGTGAGACAAAACAAGCTTTAAGCTTCATGGCTGAACCATGTAACTGTTGTCTGTGTGTGCCTGTATGGGTCCTCCAGGTGAAACTGGTGTGTGAATGTCTGCATGAACACATCCAAGCTCTGTCACAGCTCTACATCTTGGCATGTCAGACAGGTGTGAGCTGTGAATGGTAGAGGTGGCAGCACATCATTGTTGTACCCAGCCATGAGAACTGACTCTGCCAGGAGTTGCACTGGCACATCCATGCCCACGGTCAGAAGCACTGCTGCTACCTGAAAGTGACTGATGTCTGTTGGATGAGCTCTTCTCATGAGGACGCCCAGGACCATGACCCATGGCCTGCCATGTCTGGGTGTGGACACCTCAAAAATTGACAGAGCAGTGGAAGTAGTGTCACTATGAGAGCATGATCGGGGAAGGTCACATCGGACAACAGCAGATGGTGTGGCTGATCTATTATAAGGAGGCTGTCCCCCTCCCAGCAGATGTTTTATCACAGACACCGCCTGTTGTAAGGTGTCATTTATCAGATCCATTGAATCGGCAACACAGTAGAGGTAGTCATGCATGTTAGCCTGTGCCACATCTACAGTCCTAAGGATTTCTCTGAAGAACCTATGGGAACATGCCTGTGCCTCCATGACAGCCCTAAACATATGTCAAGTGACACAGGAAGACACACCTGGATCAGGTGGAGGATGGATAGCAGGTCTCCTCTGAGCTCCCCTAGCAACCCTCCTGTATGGCACCTTGCCTACACTTTGGCTATGGCTGGAGTCAACGGGCAGTGAAGCCACAGTAACCACACTTTCCTGATCAAGTGTCTCACCCTCCACCTGCCCAATATCTGAAGGCTCACTGGAATGTGTTGGCATAGGCCTACTTGCTGAGTCTGATAGAATTACAGGGGATGGCTGAATGTCAACCTTAGTGTCAGATTCAATCTCTGCACTCCCTGACTTTGCCTCTGTTTGGCCCAACATCATCATCAGAGTCTGCCAATACTCTGACATCAGGTGGTAAGAGTCCTACACTTCCACTGTCAGGATCACCTGTGATAATAAGCAACAAACATGGGAAATAAATTAATAGCTACACTACTATAGTCAAATGTATGCCAACAAACTAACAGTGATGTTACTACTACAGATAGTACAGCAATACACACAACAGTCCTGACACCCACATCACACATATGGATAAAAGTTATAATATTTCTTTGAAGTGCTCATCACCACTGACAAAGAAGATATTTGGCACCATGTGCAGTTGATGCTATGCTTCCCATGGATGATGGTCCTGGAAGAAGTTAAGCATAAGTTAAGGACAACATCATCACAATTAGCACTAACTTAGGGGGTAAAATATTTTGCCCTTTATATATCCATTAACTATACTTTCAACAAGAACTTGGATGATGAGTCCAACCTAAGCCCATGTGTAATCAGTCAGAATATGTTGTTAACTGTAGCAATCTACAATCCCCCCAACCAATTTATTGTTAAACAAAACTAACATATTGCTGTAAATATTTTAGTATACAAGAGTATTTAACAATTGAGATACATAAGCCTACCTGGAAGCTCCTCTAGGGACATACTTGCTGTCCCTGAAACAGTAACACTACCATCAAGGACATGCTCCTCTGCACTTTCCTGTGAGCTATCTGGATCACTAACAGTGGAAAGGAACTCGTCATTTGCTGTTAGTGGCGGCTGTGTAACAGCCCCCCCCCGCATATTCATCTGATCACGGGCCGCTGCAGCTGCTCTCCAACATGCAGATGAAATCATGTCAGTGGCCCTATGGTGCACCTGATCATATGTCCTGCTGTGGCCACCTACTGCATTCACATCAGTAGCCATCTACTGCCAAATTTGCATTCTGCCTGACATATCTCCATGTCCCCTCTCAAGCAGAAAGGTACCATGCCACCTAAAAGCTTCCACAATTAACTGATTCTCAGGGTCTCTGAAGGGGGGGGTTGGGGATTGAGATGTATGGGTGTCATAGTCCTAAGTGACCTAAAGCACAACAGAAGGATAATATACAAAAGTATCACATGACTAAAAAATTCCTGTTTCCTGATAAAACAGAAAAGGTAGCATTTCACTATTACCCACTGGAGAAACATAAAACAGTTAATATATTTTGCTAATGAACCATCAGTGAAATGCTAAACGTGCTATCAAATGAACTGTCCCTGAAACATTTCTAAAGATTTAACACAGAACATTCCATTTTCAGCTGTTGCCAATCATGTATACCTGTGAAATGCCCTGACAAACACGTCTATGCCATCATTACACTTCTAAGTAACGTATACAGATAAAAGTAGCATTTGCTAATTAATACATTATATAATATTAAACAGATTTTTCTTAATGACATTTCAGCATTTGCAGCATATCGCTGAAAAATGCAAGCATACCTTCTCAAGGTCAGTAGTCTTCTGTGCAGATATATTCTGAAGTAATAGACTCTTCTGTGTTCTTGAAATAAACAAGTCTCTTCACCTTCATGTTCCCTAGTTACTCGGTTGCCTTTTTATGGTGTAGATTTAGGGCTATGAGCATGGTGAAGATGCAAATGAGGTGTGAATTCATTAGAATTGCTGAATCCCAAATACTTGGCTCTGTGTAGCAGATGTAAACACAGTGCAGGCACTCCCTTTGTCTCTGTTGCTAATGGATTGCAACTGTGAATAATTACTGGTAGGGAGAAGGAAAACACAACAGCAATGCAGACTGTAGAAGTAATTTTATCAAGGTTGGAAATGTAAGTAAGCAGCATACAATTTGCAGGTTCTGTTCATTAACATCCAACCTCCCCTTCATTTGCTGACAACTGCATATTATTGCCATTTAATATCCTCACATAGTTTAAGGAAAATGATAATAGAATGACTTACAGATGGCATGTCTCAGATATATTGCTTTTCTTCATTTCAACTACTTTTCCCTTTTATTATTTTTTATTTTTCTTTTGTCAGTGTTTGTGTGGTGTGAAGCTTAATGCAAACATGGGAAACTGAGAAAATAAATGTCAGGTTTGGCTGTGTTTATCTCGTTTGCATGACGCTTAGCAGTGTGCAAACCAGGATTAGTGGTCCACACCTGCAGACAGGGCACAGTGCAGTTTATAGCAATGACCTGAAAAATATACAAGTGTTATTACAATAGTCTTGTGGCAACAGGTGTAAGTGTAGGGCTGCCATACATATGGTCCTGGGTTCTAATACAGGGTATTCCACAAATTTTTACTGTTCTTCCATTTCCCATTATATTCCCTCCCCCTTATAACACTTTAGATAGCAGAAATGATATGGATTATTTGTATGAGGGATAAGACACCCTTATTGTATTTTCAGATGTATGACTGAGGGTATACTGTCTACTATATTTCTGTAAGTATAATTCTGCTATCTGGACCTGGATGGCCTTTACAATTAAATAAGACACATACACAGCTGGATCTATCTATATGAGCCTTGTCAGGTCACACACATACATGTGTAAGACCTCAAAATGTCACCTGCATTTATGAATGATTCCTGACTATGTGTGAGCGGCACTTCTTCTGTGGCAAAGATGGAAAATCACTGCTGTGGAAGAATACATTTTGTCCCTTATACCTAGGTTTGAATTCCACACTTAAAAAAAAACAATTTTGCCAGTCTATAAAGCGAAAAACAAATGTATCATGCCATAACATTTATCCTCCAGTGCATGTCTGTAAACTTAAATCATCTAACAGTTACCTTTCAATTTTCAATATATATTTCCAAGCTACAATTGTAAATACCCCTCAAACTAAGGCCAAGTGTCAGATTACCCTTCCAATTTAAAATAAAATACGTCCATCCTGCTTGTTACTGCTGCTGTCCAATCAACACTGTGCAAATACAGTTGGCATTGTTTCTTGGGTTTCCACACTTCTAGTAAATGCAATAACAGAAACTGGTGGGAAATCTTTAGTTGCCATTACTCTAGTTTGGGTGTTAGACATGTTTGTGGTTAGAGGTGAAGTGCCCAGTTTGGGGCACAGAGATTGGTTATTCAGGAGTCCAGCATATTTACTGGAGTCCTGGGAAAGCACCACAGCCAAAGGCTTCTGCAGGGGGGACCATTCTGGCTCCCAGTACAAGTCTGAGTCTTGGAATAGTTTGGCTCAGGCTGATTCCATTGCTACAAGAACAGTAAGTACGATAATATGACAGTATTTATAATACACAGAAAACTAAATATAGGCAAGACTGGTATGCATAAAGCTCTTCTGTTCTTTTCTGTTTTTTCCACAGCTAATGCCAAAATAGAGTTTAATCACTGAGCTCTTGCTGATCGAATGAAGAGACTGAGGGAAGCAAGTGGTATGCATGCAGCACAAGAGAAGTATTATTGTAGCTTTAAAAGTTAAAGATAGATTTTTTTTTACAGCTGTAGAAAGGTGAGCGTGCATTGCCTAACTGTAAAAGCAAGTATGCATGCATTAGTTGTAGCACAAACAAACTTTAGGAGTCAAGTATAAGACTGTAGTCAAAAGTTATGGGTTCAAATACCACAAGTAACAACTATACAATACTGTGTTTCTTTAATAATATTACATAAAACTAAACTCTATAAAAGTGGAAAACATATTGGACCTGATCATCACCAACATGGGGACTCTATGTTCCATATCAGAGGTATACCCTTCATTGGTAAGATCTGACCATAAATTAATCTCACTGGACATCCATATCCCATCCCCACCCCCAACGAAGGAAGCCATGGTGAAGAACTTCTCAAAATCAAACTTCACACTTCTCAAAACCGAGGTGGAATCCTTCAAAGTCCCCAGGCCAGTAGAAAATATGGCCCAAACCGCAGAATCCTTTACAAACACTTTCTATGGACACCTACAGGAATGCATGGATCGTGCTATCCCAAATAAAACCAAGACTCATTCCTCCAAAGGCAGGAGACCTGTCTGGTGGACCCCAGCCATAAATAAGCTATACAACAGAAGGAGGAAGCTACTACATGATAGAGCAAAATCCCAAAAAGGGAAGGCATATCTGATCAGTGCTAGCATGAAACTACAATCCCTCATAAAATCATCTAAGGCCAGCTTCGAAAGAAAAATTGCACAAGATGCTAAAGATAATCACAAGGCCTTCTTTAGTTGTGTCAGGAACCTGGGTGGCAACTCCCAGATATGCTCTGTGATAGTTCAAAATGACAAAAAATACACTGAACCCACAGACATTGCCAACATCCTGGCAGACAGGTTCAGTGCAAACTCCCCCCCTTCCCCCCCAAAAGAGCAAATGTTTATCCCAACAGAGTGTAGTCTCCCTGACATCACAGATGCACAGGTGAGAGCTGCCCTCTCCAAAGCAAAAAACACAGCATCAATGGGACCGGACGGTGTCCCGGGCTGCGTCTTACATGAACTCCAAGAAGAACTGAACCCTCACATAAAGTCACTGTTCAATCTCAGCCTTTCTACAGGATATGTACCCAAGGAATGGCGTACAGCAACAGTGGTCCCACTCCACAAAGGTGGTGTCACAACGGACCCCGGAAACTATCGCCCTATAAGCCTGACTAGCCTGGTCTGCAAAGCTATGGAGCGTATCATCATGAAACTCATAAACAAACACACTGGGAACCTCCAAACAGTGGATCCTACCCAATTCGGCTTTAAGGGCAGATCTTGCCTCTTGAACCTGGTCGACTTCTTTGAAACAGTCACCAAGGCCATACAGCCTACCTGGACCTCATAAAAGCCTTAGACACAATACCCCACTCGGCATCATAAATAAGCTCACCAGCTTAAATATCAACCCCTATGTCACAAGATGGGTTGCAAACTGGCTCAGGGATAGAACCCATATGGTCAGAATTGCAGGTGCCATGTCAGACCCTAAACCAGTTACAAGTGGCATCCCACAAGGCTCAGTCCTGGGACCTCTCTTGTTCTTTATATATTTCTCTGAGATACAGGCTAACATGGGAGGACTATGGCTGACCAAGTTTGCAGATGACTGCAAACTGGGTGCCATAATCGACTCACTGACTGACACAAGCATCCTCCAAAAGGGTCTCACAGAGATGGATAACTGGTGCCAGAGCCATGGCCTAAAGCTAAATGCCAAAAAGTGCATAGTCATCCCCTTTGGGAAAAACAAAGTGCCCACAAATTACCACATAGGTGGTAATCCATTAAGTATGGAAGAAGTAATTAGGGATTTGGGGACCCAAGTAGATAGCAATCTCTCCTTTGACAATCATGTTGCCAAAGTGGTTAGAAAGACCTTCTATATAGCCCACCTTATCACAAAAGGGTTCACATCTAGATCAAGAGAGGTCATTGTGCCCTTCTACTCATCACTCATCAGGCCCATAATTGAATACAATGCCCCATTTGGGATGTACCTTACCCGACACCTGCAGCAACTGGAAAGACCCCAAAAGTACCTCACCAAGAGGATCAAGGGACTCAAACAGATGCCCTATGCAGTTAGGCTAAAGAAACTCCAGCTCTACTCAGTTGCTTACCGCCTACTCAGAGGCGATCTGTGCCTGACGTATAAAGCCATGTCCAACCCAGAATTAATGGACATGCTCCACCTCAGGAAATCCAAATCCCTTAGAGCTACACGCTCCAGGGACTTAAACCTCAGCACAGAAATAAATAGGACATGCTGGAGGGACAGATTCATATCCCAGAGGCTCCCCTCACTCTAGAACAAAATCCCAATCCATGTTAGGTAGAGTCCCTCAATGACCCTCTTCAAGAGAAATCTTGACGAGTGGATGGGAGATCGTAGGTTTACCCCTGGTATCTCTTCTGTATCCCTACTAGACAGAGGCACAGTAAACTAACCTCAAAAGGGCTATATTCTGTGACCTACTATACAGAGGCACAGTCAACTAATATAAAAGGGTGGTGAAAGCCAAACACACTCTGGCTAGGCTTATAAATGCCCTAGGGCAGATAGCCTAGTATCAGCCTATGAACCTAAATGCCCTGCTAATTGTAATCTGTATAAGTGGACCAAGCATATGTGCAATATATATGCACATTTCAAGGATTACTGTCAGCCATCTATTGTTCTAGTGTGTAGTTGTTAGGATGTATACCTAAATGTAATACTTCAGATAAAATAGTTATATTATTGCATTAATGCATTGTAGGTCACACATAATGGTACTAAGTTTATCTCTTTTTTCATCTTTTTTTTCTATTATGTGTCATCAAAATGTCTCCATGTCATCCATCTGTAATAAATCACTTAATGCTTCACAGTACAGCAAGGTAGGCCAGCCCCAGTGGATCAGCCAGCCCCCACTCCACTGGCTCCAGCACTGATGCCCAGCATTTCTGGACCCAACCTGGCAGCACTGTCTCTGTTGCCCTTACACTATCTGCACCCTCAGGTAGTACTGCCCGGTCAGTTGGTGCTGTGGTACACAGCACCAGCTGACAGAGCAGTACTACATGTCAGCTAGTGCTGTGTGTGGTACACTCAAGGAGCAGTGGCAGAGGTTGGGATTTTATCACCCGCCAGGAGATGCCATGGTTAGTGCATAAGTTTGTGCACCACACCATTGGTGTATGCCTACACTGGATTGAGAGGCTGCTCTCCCTCATGGTACATAGGAGGAGGAGAAGACATCAAGTACTCCAGCCACCAGTGGAGTAAGGGGACAGTGATGACAGTCCACTGATTCATAGGTTCATAGGTTCATAGGTGGGTACTAGGCTATCTGCTCGAAGGCATTTATAAGCCTAGCCAGAATGTGTTGGCTTTTGCCGCCCCCTTAGCCTCTGTCCAGCAGAGCCACTTGAAGTGATCCCCAAGGGAAACTTTCTGTTTCCCATCCACTCGTCAAGATTTCTTTTGAAGAGTGTTAGTGAGAAGCTCTGCCTAATGTAGATTGGGATCTTGTTCCAAAGTATGGGAAGTCTCTGGGACAGGAATCTATCCCTCCTGAGCGTCATATTTATTGTTGTGGTGAGGTTTAGATCTCTAGAGCGTGTGGCTCGAGGGGATATGGTTTTCTTTAGGTGGAGCATGTCCATCAATTCTGGGTTGGACATGGCCTTGTATGTCAGGCAGAGATCACCTCTGAGTAGGCGGTATGCAACTGAGTACAACTGGAGGCTCTTCAGTTGAGCTGCATAGGGCATCTGTTTGAGGCCATTGATCCTCTTGGTGAGGTACTTCTGTGGTCTTTCCAGCTGTTGCAGGTGTCTTGTAAGGTACATCCCAAATGGGGCGTTGTACTCTAAGATGGGTCTGATGAGTGATGAGTAGAGGGGCACAATGACTTCTTTTGATCTGGATGCGAACCCTTTTGTGATTAGGTTGGCCATGTAGAAGGATTTTCTAACCACTTTGGCAATGTGATTATCAAAGGTGAGATTAGTATCTACTTGGGTCCCCAGATCCCTTATTACGTCTTCCGTATTTAGGGGACTACCACCTATGTGGTAGTTTGTGGGTACTTTGTTTTTTCCAAAGGGGATGACTATGCACTTTTTGGCATTTAGCTTGAGGCCATGATTTTGACACCAGGTATCCATCTCAGTGAGACCCTTTTGGAGGATGTCTGTGTCATCCAGAGAGTCAATTATAGCCACTAGTTTGCAGTCATCTACAAACTTGGTCAGCCATAGTCCTCCTGTACTTGCCAGTACCTCTAAGAAGTATATGCAGAACAGGAGGGGTCCTAGGATTGAGCCCTGGGGAACACCACTTGTAACCGGTTTAGAGTTGAACCTAGCTCCCGCAGCTCTCACCATGTGGGTTCTGTCCATGAGCCAGTTGGCAACCCATCTTGTGATATAGGGGTTTATGTTCAGGCTGGTGAGCTTGTCTATAATACCAGAATTAGGAATAGTGTCAAAGGCATTAGCAAGGTCTAGGTAGGCTGTGTGTACCACCTTTCCCTCGTCTATAGCCTTGGTAACTGTCTCAAAGAAGTCCACCAGGTTTAGGAGGCATGATCTGCCCTTAACAAAGCCAAACTGGGTAGGGTCCAGTGTTTGGAGGTTCCCAATGTCTCTGTTAATGAGTTCCATGATGATGCACTCCATAGCCTTGCAGACCAAGCTAGTCAGGCTTATAGGGCGATAGTTACCGGGGTCTGTTGTGGCTCCACCTTTGTGGAGCAGAATAACTGTTGCTGTGCACCACTCTATGGGTATGTAGCCTGTGGAGAGGCTGAGTTTGAACAGTGTGTTTAGGTGAGGGGTTAGTTCATCTTTGAGCTCATGTAGGATGCAGCCTGGGACACCGTCCGGTCCCATTGATGCTGTGTTTTTGGCTGTGATTTCAGGGACTCCACATTCTTCTGGTATGGCTATGGACCTTTTTGGGGTGAGAGGGGGGTGAAGTTTGCACTGAACCTGTCTGCCAGGATGTTGGCGATATTGGTCGGTTCAGTGTATTTTGTGCCATTCTGCATTAACTCCAAGCAGATCTGAGCATTGCCACTTAGATTCTTGACACAGCTAAAGAATGCCTTGTGGTTATCTTTGGAGTCCTTGGCAATATTTCTTTCAAAGCTCGCCTTGGAGGATTTTATGAGGGATAGCAGTTTCTTGCTGATACTGATCAGAGACGTCTTCCCTTCTTGGGATTTTACTCTTTTCTGTACTAGTTTCCTCCTTCTATTGTATAGCTTGTTTATGGCAGGAGTCCACCAGACTGGTTTCCTTTTCTTGGAGGAGTGAGTCTTGGTTTTGCTTGGGATGGAATGATCCATGCATTCCTGTAGCTGCCCGTAGAATGCATTAGTAAAGGATTTTGCAGCTTGGACAGTGTTATCTTTCAGCATGGGGGCTTTGAAACTTTCCACCTCGGTCTTAAATAACGTGAAGTTTGCTTTTGAAAAGTTTTTCACGATGGCTTTCTTGTCCAGGGGTGGAAGCGGAATATGGATATCCAAAGTGATTTGTTTATGGTCAGATCTAACCAGTGAGGGGTTGACCTCTGGTGTGGAACACCAGTCGCCCATGTTGGTGATGACCAGGTCCAATATGTTGTTACCTCTGGTGGGAGTGTTGACCAGTTGAACAAGGGCATTTGAGTTTATAAATTCTAGGAAAAGTTGGGCAAGGGAGTTAGTACTTGAGTAGTTCTCCCAGTTAATGTTTGGGTAATTGAAATCACCCACTATTAGGGTGTTTGGTAGGACCTTTATGTTTCCCAGTGTTTCCAGAAACGTGGAATGGGGGTCCTGGGACATGGTGGGTGATCTGTAGCAAGCTACAATTTGAATTGCAGTTTTGCCCATTGTTAGTTGCATGTGGATGATCTCTGAAGCATCGTGCTGTGCCACCAACCTGGAGGTGTGGGTATCCTTGATGAATATGGATACGCCCCCGCCTTTTTGTATTTCGGTTTGGGTTCTGTGGCCAAAATGTATGGTATGAGTTGTAGCCTGGTAGTGCTGGGGCACCCTCTGGATCCTTAAACCAGGTTTCTGTTACTGCACATATATCGATTTTCTCCATACTGAGGAGTGCCACGAGTGCATACATTTTGAGGTTTAGACTTCTAGCATTGAGTAACATTACCCCCAGTTTTTTGTTACTTGTGCTATTTACGGCGGTGGGTTTGTCTTTTGAGCCTTGCCTAAAAAGGCACTATGGGGGTGGCAAGAGTCTTGGCAAGTATTCAAAAGCCTAACGATGACAGGTGCAAGCCGTCTCTAGCGAAGCACCGTGGCTTGTCAAGCATGTCATCCCAGGCAGACAGACACTGGACCCCCTTTGAATGACACCAGAAACTTAGCCAATTGTTGAAATCGAGAATTCTTTCTTTATACTGTGGTATCATTCTTGGTGAGGGCAGGATGCTACTCAGGGTTAGGGTCATATCAGCCTCAGCTACATAATCAGAGAGCTCTTCCATGTCTCTTTTCATATAGTCCAAGAAGGTACGGCTCAGGTCATTCACACCAACATGGACAATGACAGAGTCATATTTATACTTGTTCTGGAGTGTCCTGAGTGCTTGTGTTATGTGGCGGATCCTGGCACCCGACAGGCAGCTAACAGTAACCTTCTCCTTATTCAGCCTAGTGAGAGTGGGAAGTCAGTGTGCCTGACTATAGAGTCACGTATTACTAGTATGTTGGGTATGTTATTTTGCCTTAAGGGCTGTGATTGCATGGCACACTGGTTTTGTGAAGTATGTGTTTCATGGTTTGTGTTGGGGGGTGGAGGTTGCTTGGATGTTTGCTTTGGAGGTCTCTGTTGGTTTTGCAGATTTTTATTTAGAGCCTCTGAGTATGTTTCCATGTATTTATGTGTGTTTTTTGCCGGTGCTGGTTTAATGGGTCTATGTAAGACTGGTGGTGTGATGCAAGTATTTCCCTTCTCCTCTTGACTGTCTGATCCAGTCTTGGGTTGAGTGAGCTTAGCCACTAGTTTGGCTGTATAACTGCATCTCTTGCATGTATTAGTGTTTGGTGGTAGGAGGAGGAGGTACATGAGGTAGTTGTAGCATTGCCTCAAAATGCCCAGATTCACCAGTTGGACTGGAGAGTACACCTGAAACTGCCCTTTGGACATGCTTGGATAGGTACAGTGAATTGTTTTACTGGATGGCTGGTAAGGTCGAATAGAGAGCCTTGTCCTACTGTACAGTACAGGAGGGTCTAGTACTAGGGTTTATAAGTGCTTGCTATAGGTTTTGAGCAAGTGCCAGGCTGAGAAATGAATGGCTTGAGTGCTTAAGTTGAAAGTGTGTCTAGTTCTAAGGAAAAAATTGAAGAGGAGACTTTGTGGAGCCGGGAATAAGTTTACCCTAGCTAACTGGCGCTGCCTGGCACACAAAACCGGGCAAATACAGTATTTATAGCAGGGAAATGAAAGAGATAGAAATTAGCCCAAAATGGCCAATAAACTACTAATTTCTTGGCTGAAACCACTCCTCCAGGGACAGATAGGCTGCTCAAAGCTCCCCTCTTTCACAAGTGAACAGAGAAACTTCCTTCTATCCAAGTAAGGTATAGGCAAACATAGAGATTTGTAACACAGCCCTGAATTCAGCACTAACCTGAAAACTGGACTATACTAGCTTAGAAAGGTGGGAAACAAGTATATATATATATATATATATATATATATATATATATATATATATATATATATATATTTTTTTTTTTTCAGAAAATAAAGCAGATACACTCAAAAAACAGTTTAAAAGCACAGAAAAGGATACTTACTGTTATATATCACAGATCAGAGTTGTAGTCAATGCCCCCAGTAATAAAGTAGGAAGAAACACAAATACAGTAAAAGCAGATGAATAAAGTGGAATGTTTTATATATATATATATATATATATATATATATATATATATATATATATATATATATATATAAAAACAATAGAAAACGAACAAACTGATTTAAACAAGTTACCCAATTAACCAGAAAAAAGCTCAAAACTGAGCCCTGTTCTAGCAGTCTTCAATCAGACAAGTTCTAACTGCACACCCCTGCTTACTATGGTGCAGGGGAGCCTTCTCCAAAAAAAGATGGCCTGGATCAGTGCTCAAGTTATACAAACAAAGCTAGATTCAGCAGGCCTGAATCTGGTCTATGCTACAGCAACAAGGCGCACCAATTTCAGAAAGAAACAGTTCAAATAACAGTCACAATAAGCCTGTGACCAGAAATTCTCAGCTCAGAAGGGCAAACTCCAGCCTCTCCTCCCACAAGAGTGCAGACCACAAACCTTCTTAATGTAGAATTGGCCTGAAGCCCAAGTGCTTAAGCCAGAACTAATACACTTTTAAAATAGCAGACACTGGGCCTTCAATCAGCAATTCCCAGCTTAGAAGGGTGTAAGCTACCTGTCCTGCCACAACAGTGCAGACCACAAACATTCTTATTGTAAAACAGCTTGTATGAAGCCCAAATGCTTAAACCAAGATACTTAGAATAACAGTTACAATTTAATCAGGCTATGAGCAAGCAGTAATACATGCAGCAGAATAAATAAAATTGAGTAATTTTAAGAAAAGCAAAATAAAGTAGGAGGAAACACAAATACAGTAAAAGTGAATGAATAAAGTGCAAATTTTTTTTTTTTGTGCAAGAAGAGAGGGAGAAAGAACCTAAGTGGGCTGGCCTTCTCAAATCTTATCTCTGTATTAAGCAGAGTGAACACTAGACTCAGCATATTATCTAACTGTGTTCAGTTAAGTGAGCAAATGAGATGGGCCCAGGAGGAGTGTTCTAATACAGACTTACAGGAGGGGTGGGCAATTCCAGAGCCGCCAACACTAATACCAACACAGGAACAGGGAGGGAGGGTGGGGAACTAACTGTAGAGAGATACACAGCACACTGTTTAGAAACACCCAATTAGGAAACAGAAAAAGATGAAAATACAGTACTTTTAAAACTGCAATTTTGTACCTAACAAAAGACTAAAATTCACTACTGTAAGTTTCACTTAGCTTCAGCTTGTAATGCAGATGTTTGTAGCCAAGCAAGTCTCTCATGAGTTGAGCATAAAATGATTTCTCCAACTTTGTGGCTAGCAGTTAAAGTACAGAGGAATCTCTCTAGGCTATTAAATATCAGATAACAAAGAAGTGATACCAACACCCCCTTATAGCAAAATCACTGCAGCGAGACACACATCACACTGTTCAGAAACACACAATTAGGAAACAGAAAAAGATGAAAATACAGTACT
The DNA here is from genome assembly GCF_019279795.1 of Protopterus annectens. Lineage (NCBI taxonomy): Eukaryota > Metazoa > Chordata > Ceratodontiformes > Protopteridae > Protopterus > Protopterus annectens. Next base: position 1,553,886,560 of record NC_056743.1, read on the forward strand.
TTTAAAACTGCAAGTTTGTACTTAACAAAAGACTAAAATTCACTACTGCAAGTTGAGGACTAGATTCTCAATATCTCCATGTTTGATGGGCATGAGCCTAGGTTGCCCATTCCTCACCCCAGTCATGGTGTCCCCCACTTTTTTGTGTCTCTCACTATCACTGTGTCTTGTCTGAAATTGCTTCCTCACCCACCCAATTTACCTGACCCAGAAATACCAATGTCTCTCTTACTGAGTTAAAAAAATGGGCACTTGTCCCACAAAAAAGATATTGTCCCATATATGGCTCTCCATTTCACATACATTGCTTCTTGACACAGTTGATTTGGTCTAATTGGCTATACAACATGATTACATTGTGGTCACCCTTTTTTCTGGAGGTGACATTCCAAATTCATCTAATATTATGCACATATTTTCAGTTTACACTGTTGAAGAAATGAATAGCTATGGTGCTTTACTACCTCCCTCTTGCACATTCTTGTATTGCTATCCCTTTGTTCATCCCCTTGCTTGCACCCCATTTCACCACTTTCCTATCTACTCCATTTTAACACCTGTAATCTTGTCAAAAAATAGAATCATACACAACACACATAAGTACCAGAAAAAATAATGGATCCCTTCACTTTTTGGCATCTATGCTTATGTGGAGTTTGGCATTGTGCACCAATGCCAAGTGATGGTGAGTGGCTCTATAATGCAGCTGTTACCTCTGTTCAATGCTGCAAAGCCCTGATGTGCTATATCAGCACAGAGTATCACACGTTGAATGTACTATAAAGAATAATGTCATTGCATTAGCACTGTTTATTTAAAAGTATTACATACACCTGGATTCAAATCCATTATCATCTGGGCTCAAAAAGAAATGCATCAATGCGTTTACACCTGCTGCCAAAGAGTCAGCTAACACTGAGTACTATCACACTCAGTACTAACTCTGTGAGTTTTAGCAATGAGCCTCACATTTGCACACTGCTTAACTACATACAAACATGGAAAGTAATGGAAATGTGTATCTCGCATGTGCAAACACTTTGCCAGCCATCTCACAAACCCACTGCTCACCTCTGCACTATGCAAAGTCACTATTAGCATGTATTAGTGTTGTTTACTGTCCAGTTACTCTTCATGACATGAAACGACATATGGAAACATAAACCGAAGGCCCTATCTAACAATATGTCACATATTTACAATAAAGCCATGAATTGCCTACCTCCATGCACTGCAACCATGGTCTCTCAGTACTTCTTCACAAATTTATTGACTACAATACATAAATTAATAACAAGTGTTGTGTGATATGCAATGCACATCAATCTGGTAACATGCAAAAATAGAATTATCTTCACAGTTGAACTTGCCTACACATCCATCAACTGACCCTGGGAACTATTGACCCATAAGCCTAACCAGTCTTATCTGCAAGTCTATGGAAAGAATCATCATGGACCTTATCCGCAAGGACACAGGTGACCTTCAAATGCTTGACATGACCCACTTTGGTTTTGTCGAGGGTAGCTCTTGTTTATTAAACCTAGTAGACTTCTTTGGTAATGCCACCAAAGCCCTAGATGAGGGGAAAACACAGTACATATCACCTAGCTTGATTTAGCCAAGGCCTTTGACACAATCCCCCATTCTGGTATCATACAGAAACTCTCCCATTTGGGGATTAACCCATACATTACTAGATGGGTAGTCCACTGGCTCACAGAGAGAATACCACTGCCAAAGTTGGAGGGTCCTCCTCCACCAATCCACCAGATGAAGGTAGATAGCCTGCAGCTTACCAAGTTTCCAGATGACTGCAAACTGGGCACACTCACATAGAGTCCTCCAACGATGTAAACATATTACAGAAAGGGCTGGCACAGACAAATGAGTGGTTCCAAACTTATGGACTGAAACTTAACACAAAAAAGTGTCACTGTCTCCTTTACCAAAGAAGTAGCCTTTGCCAATTATGATATAGATAGCACCCCTCTAAGCTCAAATTCAGTGATGTGAGACTTGGGTACACAGGTTGATAGCAATCTAAACTTCGATCACCATGTGTCCATAATGTTAAGAAAAGCATTCTACATTGCGCACCTCATAAATAAGGGCATCGCATACAAGACCATGGAGGTCATAGCTCCACTGTACTCTACTTTTATCAGACCAATAATTGAGTACAATGCTCCCTTCTGCATGTATCTCACCAGACACCTGCATCAACTGGAGAGACCACAGATGTTTCTAACCAAGAAAATCCTGGGCCTCCAAAACATGACATACATGGAAAGACTGAAAGCCCTGTCACTGTTTTCAGTATCATACAGGCTGTTGAGAGGCAAACTGTGCCTGGACTACAGAGCAGTCTCAGACCCTGCCCTAATGGAAATGCTGGACATCCGCAAATCAAATGGGACAAGAATAACTTGCTCCAGGGACCTCAACCTAGCCTGTGACATAAACAAAACATGCTGGAAAGACATCTGTATCTCCCAGCAATTCCTGTTTCTCTGGAATAGGCTCCCACTCCATGTGAAGCAGCTCCTCAATTACCCTATTCAAGCACAACCTTGACAACTGGGTGGGTGACAGTAAATTCATCCCGGGGGTGGCACCTATGTCCTTCATGAACAGGGGCAGTTGGTGCTGATCACAAAATTTCTTTGTAACAATGACCTTCTAACTATGGTCAATAAGGGTACTGAGGTTTTTACATGGCTAAGCTTGTAAAGGCCCTAGGGCCATTAGCCTAGTAATGTCCTATGAATGTATGCAGGCCTCCCAACATCTTCTCTCCAACATCTACTGGCGATGTCAACCACTATAAGTTATCCTGTGGCCTTGTAAAAGTCAGACTTGTGCCATAGCACTTGTGTTAAGCACTGAGCTCAGTAGTCTGTGTACTTAGATAGGTTGTAGATTCTGTTCTTACTGCAGTAAACTGTGGTGGGTGGGTGTGTATGCATGTCTATCTAGCCAGAAGAGCATAAGTGTATATCCTACAGTTACCACTCCAATCCCATGGATTGACAGTATTTTGACACTTGCACATGCCTATACATCCATTTCATGCAGGCTTCCTAACACTAACATCTTCTCTCCAATATCCACTGTTGATGTCATCCACTATAAGTTGTCCTATGGCCTTACAAAAGTCTGACTTGTGCTGTGGTACTTGTGTAAACTACTAAACTTTGTAGTCTGTGTACTTAGGTAGGGGTTCTCTTCTCACTGCAGTCAACTAAGGGGTATGGGTGTGTTTGTTTGTGCAGTTGCTTGACATTAGAAAGTGTCTTTTACACCACTGATGATGTCTTCACCTATATCTGGTTTGTGGATGTGTACTATTCCCACCAAGGCATGATTAGAGACTGGCTTGGAGGCCAGGCAGAAGTCACCTCATCCTATATGCTACATATTACAGTGACATGGCTTTCAGTTTATCCACATATGTCATGGCATGGTTTGTAGGCCCTGTGTTTTCTTGGTGGGAAATCCCTGTGGTCTCTCCATCTGCTGGATGTGTCTGGTGAGATATATGCAAAACAGAGCATTATACTCTATCAGTGTTCTGATGAGGT